>NC_061530.1:19200000-19270000 GCF_022379125.1 Scophthalmus maximus | reverse complement strand
CTTCAGTGTATCTGAGAAATACCAAAATTGTGCCAGTTTTTCACTGTCAGATTAAAAATATAATGAAGATGCTGTTTCCAGAAATAAGCTCAAACAAAGGTCAACATCTATCTGGGCTCTGTTTGTATATGTTCTCTAATATGTCTCTTCATGATTTGATATGATTAATAGATATTAAGTAAATAATATTTGTGGCCGGACGGAAAGCCTGAATCCCTTTTGATTATCAATTCACTCCAGCATCACTATAAACTCTTTAACTTGTGAAATATTAATGCAGAGCAGAGAGACAAGAGAGAGAGCACAAAGACAACATCTGTTCTATTCGTTGATTAATTATTGAGTATGAAAAAAATTATAATAATTACCTGGCATGTTGCCCTCGGCTTTGCCACACTGGACCCACTTGCCCCCCTGGTACCTCCAGTGGTGCTGGTCGGCCAGAACCACGTCCACGTAGACGTTGTAGTGAGCAGACGGCTCCAGAGAACTGATGTTGAAGCTCAGGAAGGGGAACATCCTCCTGAATACACACACAAAGGAAAAACTGTATTATTTTGTTTATTTGTATATTTAATTACACTTTTTCCCACATATATCTGTATTTTTTTCATGTTTGAAGAGGTTCAAAGATACTTTACTTAATTAAAAGTCATGAAATTCCAAATTGACTATGTCAAAGTACATAAATAATCCCATACAGACACCATTGTACCACAAGTACTCAGGTATAGTTACATCCCACCACTGGCTAAAATTAAAATTTTCATGCGTTTATTGGAACATCAACAAAAAATGTCTTGTGTGACATTTAGCTGATGTCAAGGAAGTTGACATCAGCTAAATGAAATACAAAATACAACTATCAAGAAAAAAATATATTCCAGCAAACAAAACAAAGCTACACAGAAAGTATTTGTGCACATTCTTAGGGATATAAAATGCATGTGCGACTATTAAACTTTCATAAAGTATAATTAATGAACACTCCACACTTGTTCTGTTTTGTTGTGTTCATCAAAACACTCTCACTTAAATCATTTAGCTCCAGTTGTTTCAGTTGGTCCTCGTTTGTTCAACTTATGCTTCTTCAGTCACGAGTCATATTGACGGACGAGGATGTCTGTTGTGAGGCAGGGAGGTGATTCCTGTCTGGGCCTCGTTGGACCAGAGTAATGCATCAGAGGTGGGGGGGACCAGTGAAACAGGAAGGGGGGGTGTAGGTGAATATTTAATGCTGCTGTTAATAAAAGATGGCGCCCAGAAATCCCTCCCCCCTCTTAATTGCAGGAGCTTTACATGTTGAGCTTGTTTTGATCACTGGGGGCTTCAGATAGACGGGGTGACCGGGAGGTCAGGGTCTTTCCCCGGGCACCATGATGACCCAGTGAACACCACGACGACCCAGTGATCACCACGGCGACCGAGTAGCATCATGATGATCCAGTTGTATCACAACCACCCAGTGAACACCACGATGACCCAGTAGCATCACGACCACCCAGTGAACACCACCACGACCCAGTGATCACCACGGCGACCGAGTAGCATCATGATGATCCAGTTGTATCACAACCACCCAGTGAACACCACGATGACCCAGTAGCATCATGACGATCCAGTGAACACCACCACGACCCAGTAGCATCACGACCACCCAGTGAACACCACCACGACCCAGTGATCACCACGGCGACCGAGTAGCATCATGATGATCCAGTTGTATCACAACCACCCAGTGAACACCTCGATGACCCAGTAGCATCATGACGATCCAGTGAACACCTCCACGACCCAGTAGCATTACGACGATCCAGTAGCATCATGATGATCCAGTTGTATCACAACCACCCAGTGAACACCACGATGACCCAGTAGCATCATGACGATCCAGTGAACACCACCACGACCCAGTAGCATCACGACCACCCAGTGAACACCACCATGACCCAGTAGCATCACGACCACCCAGTGAACACCACGATGACCCAGTAGCATCATGACGATCCAGTGAACACCACCACGACCCAGTAGCATCACGACCACCCAGTGAACACCACCATGACCCAGTAGCATCACGACCACCCAGTGAACACCACGATGACCCAGTAGCATCATGACGATCCAGTGAACACCACCACGACCCAGTAGCATCATAACGACCCAGTGAACACCACCACGACCCAGTAGCATCACGGCGATCCAGTGAACACCACCACGACCCAGTGAACTCCACGACGATCCAGTGAACACCACGACGACCCAGTGAACTTCACGACGATCCAGTGAACTCCACGACGACCCAGTAGCATCACGACGACCCGGCGTGATGGGTTAAAGAAACCAAGGGAAAGAGTGAGAGAGACGCACACACACACACACACACACACATGCACGTACGACATGGACACTGAAAACACGAAACCACAAACACACCGCCACAGACGAGCGCTGGCGACGTGCCACAGTATAGACAAAACATTCAGAGTGCTGCTGACAGAGGAGCACTTACTGTACTTACTGTACTGCCTCTGTGCAGCAGTTACCATTTACAGTACAGAGCACACAACAGTGAACATCACCGCATTAAAAAAACATTCTTTGGCCAAACCAGCCTCTTAATTTGATCCTACTCAGCCTCAGTGGATCGACCAAAGTTAGAGGGATTCATCCTCCAGGGACCAGGACAAACTTCCATGGCAACATGTATAAGTGTTGTTGAGCTATTTAAATGCTGTTTCAACGTTTAAGTGTAAAATCAACAAGTTTGTGAGAGATTATGTGCTCGGATAGAGCCAGTGCTCTTCCCCCCCCCTTCATGCTAAGCTAAGCTAACGGGCTGCAGGCTGTAGCTTCATATTTATTAGGTGATATCGACCGACTCATATTACTGCATTGTGTTCATAGATCAGGGCAACGTGTTTTTACATTTGGCCCAGTTGCTTTACACGTGGCTAACAGCTCCTGAGGCTACGCAGCAAATTCCGCCATACCAATAAATATTGTTGTTTCAAAACAAACTAAGCAAAAGTATAAAAAGTAATCCCTGTGGCTTAGATGAGTCATTGTTGTACCAAACTGTACCAAAGAAAAAGGCTATTTCTATTAATTTCTCTTCTGAGACGTTGAAGTGTGGGTTGGAACAAACAGATAAGATCTGATGTCTATTCGACCGCAGCTGTTAATACACTAACGCCTGGTCACAAACAACCTTTAAAAATACACAGATTCTTTGGCCTGATAAGACGTTTTCAGAGAAGAGATAAACCCGTGCGTTGGAGTTGAGTGCCACGTTTAAAAAAAGCCGTCGACTCGTGTGGATGTGTCGCTCGTCGCATTTCACATTCAGCGTGTTCCTCCCTGAAGCAGTTCTGGTCATTTAGTGGCGATAAAAACACAAAGGGAGACGATGCGTGCGAGGCCTTGGTGTGCAGACCGGTGGGACACCTCGGGGCCCGATCTCAGGGCCCGACCTCGGGGCCCGATCTCAGGGCCTGATCTCAGGGCCCGACCTCGGGGCCCGATCTCAGGGCCCGACCTCGGGGCCCGACCTCAGGGCCCGACCTCGGGGCCTCGACACCGACACGTGTCCGCAATCTGAGTATCAACCACTAAACTTCATTTACTTCAATTTTATTTAATTTTTCACACGTACAGCACCTTTTGGGGGTTTTTTGCACAATTTAAAGGATGAGGCCGCGGTAATTTTCCACATTTGTCTCATCATCGTGAACGCTAGTACTGAGCGTGCTGACGTCGTCTTATTCCTCCGAGGCCCCGGAGCTCTGTTGTTGTTCCGAATCTATTAAAAACGCGCCGTTGCAGCGAAACGCTGGTGTCACACCGCAGCTGAAAATAGTCCCCGCAGGACTGTTTCCTTCTGTGTGTGTGTGCCCAGTGTTTTCCAGAGAAATGAATCATATTTTTCTTTGTTTTTATGACTTTGCTACAAATTGCTAATACAACTTATAATAATATCATATTGGCATATCAAGTGTTGAGAAACAATTTAAATGGACGCACCCAAACTCAACTCATAAATGTACTCAGATATGAAGAATACTATATCAATTAAAAACACTGTCAAAATATATCTTTACCCTCCAAATATTAAAGCCCCGTAGCACCACACTGGTACAGTATCTTTCCAATGTGTGTTTCATGCATTCTCTCTGAGTCAAACTTTCCACGACTTTATGTGAAGGAGAAAATCACATTCACAAATACTCCACATTCCACACACACACACACACACACACACACACACACACACACACACACAGACTGGGTGGTAAGACAAAACCCCTCAGCGAGCGGGTCCCAGTTGGGTCCTTCTGGCTACATGGCGAGTCCAGTTTAACAATCAATCATAATTCTCCGTGAAACACAATCGGCAGCAGCAGCTCTTTAGTGGCTCTCGGGGAACAGGTGACGGGGCTCTTCTTCCCCCGCGCCGTTTAGTGCGAGTGAAAACAGAAACTCGGCGGCTCGGCCGGCGGATTAACCCTCCTGCACTCTCTGTGTGTGAGAGAGAGAGAGAAAGTATAGACATCGGGGATTCACTTGTACTAGAGGCTTTTATAGGAAATCAGTACTTGGTGAGAGAGAGAGAGGAGGAAACCATAGAAAACACAACACAGGGCGGCATTTGCATGTGTGGGTTTGGTGTTCAGGCTTCATTGTGCAGAGTTCATAGAGGGAAGCTGGAGAACACCAAACACATGTTTGTGTGCAGGTTTGCGTCAGTGATTTTTAATCTTCGTGTGACGTCTCCGTGCAGCAGATGATCTCACAGTGGGGCCGATACCTCGGACGCGTCGGACGCCAGTCGGGGGAATCAGACCTGGCAGCCCCGCAGCCGGGCGGACAGACCGCCCTGACAGACCTGCCACCGTGCCACTCCGACTCAACGGATACTTGACGGTGATGACGGGCGGCTGCTTCTCCAGGTACATGTACGCACACAAACACTCATAACTGTCTCCAGACACAATACCACAGAGAGCGTGGTGAACCGAGCAGTGAGACAGAGACAGTGCCGGTGGTGGTGACATTCAAAAAGAGAAGAAGCTAAATAAACTGTGTGGATGTCAGGGAGAGGGGGATGAAGGGGAGGGAGGAGAGGAAGGGGAGGAAGGGGAGGAAGAGGAGGAAGGGGAGGAAGGAGAGAGGATGGAGAGGAAGAGGAGGAATGAGAGGAAGGGGAGGAAGGGGAGGAAGGAGAGGAAGGGGAGAGGAAGGGGAGAGGAAGGAGAGGAAGAGGAGGAAGGGGAGGAAGGAGAGAGGATGGAGAGAAAGAGGAGGAAGGGGAGGAATGAGAGAAAGGGGAGGAAGGGGAGGAAGGGGAGGAAGGAGAGGAAGGGGAGGAAGGGGAGTAAGGAGAGGAAGGGGAGGAAGGGGAGGAAGGGGAGGAAGGAGAGGAAGGGGAGAGGAAGGAGAGGAAGAGGAGGAAGGGGAGGAAGGAGAGGAAGGGGAGGGAGGTGAGGAAGGGGAGGAAGGGGAGGAAGGGGAGGAAGGAGAGGAAGAGGAGGAAGGGGAGGAATGAGAGAGGATGGAGAGGAAGAGGAGGAAGGGGAGGAATGAGAGGAAGGGGAGGAAGGAGAGGAAGGGGAGGAAGGGGAGAGGATGGAGAGAGGATGGAGAGGAAGAGGAGGAAGGGGAGGAAGGAGAGGAAGAGGAGGAAGGGGAGGAAGGAGAGGAAGGAGAGAGGAAGGAGAGGAAGGGGAGAGAATGGAGAGGAATGAGAGGAAGGAGAGGAAGAGAAGGAAGGAGAGGAAGAGGAGGAAGGGGAGGAAGGAGAGGAAGAGGAGGAAGGAGAGGAAGAGGAGGAAGGGGAGGAAGGGGAGGAAGAGAAGGAAGGAGAGGAAGAGGAGGACGGGGAGGAAGAGAAGGAAGGAGAGGAAGAGGAGGAAGGGGAGGAAGGAGAGGAAGAGGAGGAAGGAGAGGAAGAGGAGGAAGGGGAGGAAGGGGAGGAAGAGAAGGAAGGAGAGGAAGAGGAGGAAGGGGAGGAAGGGGAGGAAGGAGAGGAAGAGGAGCAAGGAGAGGAAGAGAAGGAAGGAGAGGAAGAGGAGAAAGGAGAGGAAGAGGAGGAAGAGGAGGAAGGGGAGGAAGGAGAGGAAGAGGAGGAAGAGGAGGAAGGGGAGGAAGGGGAGAGCGTTGTGTGGACAGAGGAGGATAGGGGGGAGGAGGTCAGAGGATGGAGCAGAGGTTGGAGTGGAGGGAGGGAGGCGAGGAGGGTCTGTTGTCGGGGGATGCAGGAGGAAGAGGAGCAGGGGGTATTCACCAGGGAGATGGACTCTTCCACACGAGCGCACCCGCTGATTCATCCGGACAGGAGCTCAGGTCCAGTGTTTGTCAACGCGAGTTCGCGCCTGATCGTCTGTGACCAGGAACATGCCAGTGTACAGCTGCTGCCGGACACCAGCCCCCCCCCCCCCCCCCCCCCCCCCTTCCTCACACCGAGCCCCCCCCCCCCTCACAGATTTACATTTCTTTGACAGTGAACTGAATATCTCTGGTGAGTGGACGAAACCCAAACCTCATCTCGTGGTTTTTGGGGAAACACAATCAACATTTTTCACCTTCTTATGGACCAAACAACTGATCGATAATAACGAGAAGATATTCCTCAGATTGATCGATAATGAAAACAATCGTCAGTCGCAGCTCAGGTGACGTTTCAGTCGTGCGGCGCAGAATCTACAGTGCAGCATCATCTGTTGATTTCATGCTTCAAACGATGGTCAAAATCAAGCCTTCACCGTCTGTGACACCGTCAAGGCCATTTGTTTCCTACAGTGAAGATATGAATATTAAAAAATAGATCTCAAGTATACAGATTCCTCCGCAGACACAGGAGTAGATGTACTGCAGCGGGGAACTATTTTCATCAGCGGATTAATACACATTTGGTGCTCTACAGTCTTAGTGGGTATTTCCCGGCAGCAGGACAGTGTGTGTGTGTGTGTGTGTGTGTGTGTGTGTGTGTGTGGTACTGTGTGAGTCAAAATAATAATACCACAGTGCGTGTGGTTACTGCGATGAAGGAACATGTCGCCCGTTGCAGCAGCGTCGCTCGCTGATGTAATTTTAATATTTTTTTGGTACGACAGTGGAGCCATGAGGCTCGGAGGAATGAGACACACAACACACACACACACACACCACATTTTATCCAATTTTGTCCAAACACTTCTTAGTGTTCTTATTTTGGGGACATTTATTGTCAGTAAATTAATAATAAGCCCACGTGGTGAGGAAGCTGGCCTAATATGTGCAATCTACATAAGTGTTTTCAAGTGCAACACTGACTTATTACAAGCGTCCGTAACGTGGAACGAGAGGAAGCGCTTGTTGAGCGTGGCAGAGAATATTGGCACAGTAGATGTTTCTGTGGAAAAAAAAGAAGCTGCATATATGCACACGCATAAACAGCTGAACAGGAAGTGACGGGTCATATGCTGTCAAAACCTTCAACCATAGTCCCACTTCTGCTTTCAGACGCACAACGAGATCATTGATGCAGCAGACGACCAAACATTCCTAAACACAGCCTCTCATGGTAACGATTTGAGATGTAAAAATCCAAAAAGAGAACCTGTCTGACACGATGATCACTGTTCCACGTCTGCAGCCACAGAGGAGACGCCCACTCTAATTTCCTTGGTGATGTGAAGTGATCATTCGCAGAGCGTGTAACATGTACCTACTCTGGAAAGAGACACGAGCACTCAACTGTGCGTATGAATGCAGAGGACTGCACTTTGATTAGAAACCTTTGGTGACGGGATCGTTCTCGTACGGCGGGGTCAGAGGTGTGGTTTTCTGCGATGCTCTGGTTGATTCAGATCAGGAGAGTCGCCAAATGAAATCAAAGGTCCATTTCCTCTCTGCCGCACCGTCCGACCCACGCGTGTCACAGTTTGGACTCGGTGGAGCGGAGCGAGTCAGGTGAGCGTGACTCCGCCGACTCTGAGGATTTCTTCTTTTTTCTCTGAATCTCCGTCTTGTTTTCCCCCCTGAAAGGCGTCGGAGGGTCCTGCCGTGTTCCTGCGACCTCTGCCTCGGTCGCGGGGGTCGCGGGCCGAGGGCCGAGGGCCGAGCGAGCGGCCCCCCCGGGGGGCCTGAGGTGACTTCCACTCTGGTGTGGTGGTCTGAATTTAGCTCGTGAGGAAGTGTAGATGAATTCCACGCCCCCACCCTCCCCGAGACCGCGAAAAATGTCTCCAGATTTCAAAGCCCATGGTGCGGTGTATATACACAAGAGCCAGAGGGGGGAAAAAAAAGACTTCTGAGAGATCTGTGAGTGTCTGGTGCAGGCGGAAGAAAGGAGAGTCGAGTCTCTTACTTCCTGAACTTCAAAGATGCCTGGGCTCCCCTCCTCTTGGCGTGGCCCATCTGAAGGCTCGGCCGCGTGTCTGACCCTTCCCTCGGCTCCACGCCACGCACTCTCTTTCTCCCTGTGATTAACATTGCACACACTTCTCTCTGTGAAAAACACTGCAAAGTTACTGTGGGAGCCCAGATGAGAGTTTGAGAAGGTCCGTCCGCCGCGGATGGGGACAACCCATCCTCTGTTGTCAGGAGCTCTTGCACCTCCGTCACGCACGTTGTGCCGAGCACTCGCAGCTCTGCATGCCGGGCCCCCGGGGAACCCGCGAGATGAAAGGGAGGAGAGAACAGTTTTTCACGGGGTGGATTTTTTTCTTTCTTCAAATTTCCGTAATCTAGAGGTTTGTGGCTTCTTTTTGTGTGCAAAAGTGAGAATTGGCTTTTTCTTGTTGCACGCGGAAGGATAACACCTCCGTGCCCCCGGTGCACCGATCATCTTATTATTGTGGGTAAAGTATTTACAGATTTGTGTGTGTGTGTGTGTGTGTGTGTGGGAAGAAAAGTAGAAAAAGTCTTGCGAGTGTGTGTTAATGTGTTTCCTATATATGTGCGGGAGGAAAAATGTGTTTCAAAATAGAAATGATACCATAATACACACACACACACACACACACACACACACACACACACACACACACACATTTTTGTGTTCAACTTAAAAGAAAAAAAACACAAAACACAAATATTTTACATTTAAAAGAGGATTTCTTAACTTAAAAAAACAACAAAACGTTTATTTTGACTCTGCTCTCAGAATGAGTGTGACAGCAGAGTCAACCAGAGAGTGAAGAAACTTGCAGGTCAAAGGGGGAATATATATATATATATATATATATATATATATATATATATATATATATATATATATATATATATATATATATATATATATTTTTTTTTTTTTACTATAATTTTGCAGCTGGCAAATTTGAAATTCCTGTTTTAAAACATTTAATCCTCCAGTTTTGAAAACTAGGAAAAACAATGTGTTTAAAGTGTTTTTAAGACGTTACAATTATGAGATTATTCATACAACAACTTTAATTTGGCTTCAGAAATACGAGCCATGAGTGAATATATATATATATATATATATATATATATATATATATATATATATATATATATATATATATATATATATATATATATATTCCCCCTTTGACCTGCAAGTTTCTTTGCTCTCTGGTTGACTCTGCTGTCACATTCATTCTGAGAGCAAAATAAACGTCTTTTTATTTTATATATATAGATATAGATATAGATATCTATATAGATATATAGATATCGATATAGATATATATCATTGTCCTATAATGTGACTGCGCACTTGTTTTCCGAGCCATGAGAAGCTAAAGGCCTGAAACCTTCTGTCAAACTCGGGTGTCGCGTATTAGCGCATTAATCCTCCTCGACGTGATGGCTGCGTCCTGATGCTCGGTGACCCACCGGAGGGGCCCCGGCAGCGGCGTCTCCTCCTGCCCCCCCCCCCCCCCTCTCGGACCAGGAGCTCCCCTGTGACATGTTATTATTACTACTATAATATATCATATTATTACTGACGTCATCTCTTCAAGTCTCGGTTTCACTGACGTCTCCAGAAGCCGCCAGCTCCAAATGACGCGCAGAGGTTTAAACTTTAATAAAGACACGAGATGAGAAGATCACAAATTTTCCCTCCGATTGGATTTTTCTTCTTCTACAGTTTTGAGATAAATATGTAAAACAAAAACAAAAAAAGGTTTAATGAAAAGTTGCGGGGCCCCGGAGAGTGTAAAGGTCAAGCAGAGGTGTCAAATGGTTTTACAGCAATATTGATATTTGTCTCCTCTTCGTCATTTCTCTCATCGACTTTTTGCCCAAAGCAAAAAAAAATTCGAACCGGTCACGAAGGATATAATTTTACAAAAACGTCATGATCAGTTTAGAATGAAAATTAATAGCACAAAGGAACTGCTCCTAATTATTATTTGATGAATTCAGAAACTTTGTTCTAGTTCATTTATAATTAAATATTGCTCATCGTGTCTTGGCTCTGAGCATTTTTTGCGCCAAAAAACTACAAAGATGTCGATTCGACTTAAATATGTTACACGTGAAGGTTCATGGTTCTTTTCTCATCGGCACAGCCGCCACCTGACCACAGAGGTGCTGGTGAAATGTCCGTGTAGTAAAGACTCGCAGGAGCCAAACGACATGGGTCGATAAACTCTGACCTCTGTTCCGTCGCCTCAACGCAGCAGCAACACGCGAGGGATGTTTAATAGAAGTTACTGTGACGTACAGTGAGGTGGATGATTATATCATTCAAATTAAATTAAATTAAAAAAAAAAAACAGGTCGTGCGTAATTTAAAAAGTGAGTGGAACCAGAAGCGCAGCAGTGCGTAATTTCTTGGTTCGCTTCTAATACCAAGATCTGATCACAACCGCGGACAGACGGTGTTTAAAGTGCAGTTCCACTGATGGGACCCTGTCGACTGTTGACTTACCTCCCCTGCTTGGTGATGATCATCTCGGTCTGGAACTTGTGGAACTTGGCCCAGAGCGGGTAGTTGTTGAGCAGAGCCTGAGTCTTCCCGCTCACCTGGAGCCCAGGTAAAGGGTAGAGAGGCGGCCGCTGGTAGCCGTGCTGAAAGCCGCCGGGGTACGTCTCCGGCGACGGGGAGTACATGTCTTTGCCACCGGCGGGGAACCCGTCCCCCGCCGCCGCGATGTAGCCCTGCCCGCCGGCTCCGCTTCTCGACGGCGGCGGCGGCGGCGACCGCACTGCGCCGTACGGGCAGCCGCCGAGGCTCTGCGCGTAAAACCTGCCCGGCTGCGCTCCGAACCCGCCTCCCACCGCCGGCTCCGGGTGGAACGGCAGAGCCAGCGCGTCCTGGCCGCCCTGCACCGAGTCCGGGTAGTAAAACCTCGCGTCCTGAATCCCCATCTTCAACTCGGCTAGATCCCTGCTGCTGCTGCTGCTGCTGCTGCCGCTGCCGCCGCCGCGGTGGTGCTGGTGGTGGAGGAGGTGCTGGCTGCTGGTGTCCGCGCTCTTTCCGAAAGTTTGCGTTTCAGCCCCAGTCAACATGCTGAGGTGGAGGTTGCCGCCTATGCCGCCCATTTGCAGCCCCGCTCGCGGCCGGTGCGTAATGTCATGGGTGTCCGCTCGTGCGTCCAGACAATAAAGAACATGTACAGTGAAGAATATTAAAGTAAAAGCTGGACTGGTTCTCCTCCTCAACTGCAGCGCACGGACATGCCACTAACTTTTCTCTCGGTCTATCAGAGCCTCACACATCAACTCATACGACTAATGTAAAAACTCAATATTGACTATTTATCTTCCAACTTTTTTTTTTTTTGAATCCCCGAGTGGGTGATTCTTCTTGTCTTTATTTTTTGAGTCGCCACCAGAGACTCACACACACGCTCCGTTTTCCAACCGATGATATATACATTTTGTAAGTGCTCGTGTTATGGAGGTGTGTCTGATGCGGAGGCGCGACGTGATAGGCTCCAGATATGACAGAGCCTTCCCCTCATCATCATCATCATCATCATCACCACAGTGCAAGTCGACACACACACACACACACACACACACTGCCCCGTAACACAGGGACTATAATTAAATTCATATAAAACGGATGTTTTTAAATATTAATAATTATAAATAGGAGCGTTCTTTAAATAACTTCAAATGACTGAAACTAATAATAATAATACAAAATTACATTTGAATATTACAAATTTAACATTCGGGATGTTTTGTGTTAAATGTTTCGTTAAAATCTGCAAATATGACTCATTCATATTATTATGATCTTGTTTTTTCAGTCATAATAAAGTATTTTGATGAACAGTTAGCACAATAACTTTAAATAATTAGATTAGATTAATACAGCCACTTATTATTCACACTATGATTCTTCACGTCATAACAGCAAAATAAACAGTTGCGTGTGTTAATCAAACATTTCCATACTTAAGTTTTTTTAAGAAGTTTGCACTAAGTTTTTTTTAATTGCCTCAGAATATGTGACGTCAAACTCTCTCCAAGTTGCTTCGTTCACAAACTTGTGATCTGATTATCATTTGAACCCAAACTTAATTAGAACCCGTGTGACTCCACGTGTCGCAGGGTTTTTTCATCACGTGCCAATTAAGAATCGCACCATATGGAATTGAGTTATTCACGTTTTATGTCATTTTTCACCATAAACCGGTCAATAGGGTTAGTTTCATTTTAAATTTCAACCATGAAAAAACCTCGACAACTATAAAAACTAGAATGTGTGTATATATATATATACATATATATATATATATATGTATATATATATACTTTTAAAATTTTTTTCAATATGACTTGGAACAATCCCATTGGCTGCTGTGTTCAGTGTTAAATGACTTTTTTTTAACCGTATTAATGTTTTACAGCACATTACAGAGCACAAAAATAAAATAAATGTTATTTTTATATGTGGTTTAGGAAAGAAAACTCAAATTAACTTTTTTCTGAATTCATTTTTCAAACCGAAATTTTAACTTAAAGCGGTTCAGGTCAGGACGAACCTTCACGAAAATTAGAGTTACTATGACTGACAAAGTTGTTTTTATATTTCTTAAAAGGATATTCATGCACATATTCATATCAGCGTGCACGACAGTGCAATGAAGGAATGTATATTTTAGACATTTCATTTTCATTTACATGAAGTCAGGACCTCAATCTCCAAATCGTTCACGTCAGAAAAACACCCAGCTTGAAAAAAACCTCAGACTTTTCCTTTCGAGGCTTCAGATGAACTTCAGTCCAAGAATATGATGGTGTGTAACTGGGCCTGGACGTTGGGCTCAACTGAGAATAAAGTTTGAGGTTCCCAGTGCAGAGAACAGATTTTCTTCAGACCTGCCTGCGTGTTTTTTCTGTTGGCACCAGGTGAAGCTTTAGTTCCGTGAGTCCCAACTGTTTCAAATAAAACTTTGACAGACGTCACAACGGCCTGCGGCGGTGACGTCGCGTGGTCTATGATCAATACCAACTGGTCTGATCTGAAAAGAGAAAGCGCTTCATCAATAACTCCTCGGGACCTTTCAGTGGGTCGTCGCCGGCCGGTCGGTCGGCGTGGATCTGGAGGATCCGCTTCACAAACACAGATGAAAGAGAAAAACCCTGAGGTATTAGCAGCCGCACACACACACACACACACACACACACACACACACACATACACACACACACACACACACACATTAATAGATGTCCCCCCCCACCCCCTTACCCCCAAGTGCAGGTATGACACAGTTATCCGCTCTAATCCCACTTCCTGTGTCTCTTCTAGCAAGGTGAGCTCACAAGGGCACACGCTGAAGTCATCAGTGTTGACGCGGGTGGCGAGAGGGGCCACGGTGTGAGCGACACCGCGGCCACCGTGGCCAGCCAGGCGTGCCCACCCCACCCGGCATCACCCCCCCAGCAGCTTCCCCTCCGCCCCAACAACCCAGGCGGGAGCCAGCGCTTCCTCCCGCCCGTGCTTCCCACTCCGGGCCCCGGGCCATCACCTTGTGAAGCACAATCAGCGTTCATGTCCCCCCCCCCGGCCCCCGGAGGCCTCATCAGCAGGTCAGGTGGCTCTCGTGTGCACAGGCATGAAGCAACACACGCAGAGGAGGCAGGTTTTAAATCCTGGTCGCCTGAAACATCTCAAATTTCATCCTCTGAATCGAAGGATCCAAACCTCTGCTGCCGCCGCTGCTGCCTGTATACAGTAATGCGTGTAAAGTCAGTCTGGCCGAGGTTATGAATAGTGAATTATAATATCGCTCATAGCTGTAGACACGACAAGTGGAGCTGCTCGTGCAACTGGACACGGACGTGAAACTTTCGACGGTTGTAAAATAATGCAGTAAAAACGACCTTCGTCTGTGGGCTGACAGATCCGGACGACGTGACAGACGAGGATGTCGGCGGATGTTTTAGTTTTTTTAACACGTCTTCATTAGCGCTCGAATATAAAAAAGAGGTGGTGATTAAAGAATGTAATAACTGAGATCTGAAAATGAGCCTGGTTTTATTTCAGACTGTGATGAACGACACTGGGGATTCCTGGCTGACATCTAAGGCCTCACTCAGTGTGAGTCAGATGATGGCTCTATAGTGACTTTCCTTTTTCCGTCGTTTTGCAGTTTGGATCATTGACCTGCTGATTTTGCTTCACTCTCACCGCTCTCATAGCATCAGGCAGCTGTTTAACACGAAAATTAAGAACGGCACTGTCTCCCACCTGCTCAGCACCGACAGAGAGAAGTCGGCCGGTGAACACGGAGGAGCGTGAAGAATCAGAAGCTTAAAGGATAATTTCCTGCATATTGTAGAACCTGCACCATAAGATAAGATAAGATAAGATCAGACAAACCTTAATTGATCATCATAAGGTAAATCCAATTTGACAGAAGCACAAAAAAAGAAGTGGCGTTGTAGCCCAAGCAGATAAGTTGGAAATAAATTAAGAAAAAATAAATAAGATAAAGATAGAAATAATATTGACAATAACAACATACAATATAATATAAACTTATTCTGCACTTGTGCAACGTTTCCATGAAATGCAGATTGTTAATATACATATGCAATATTAGCACAACCGTCATTTTTTGCGGTGATTGTTGTTGATCGTTGATCCATCCATCCACACACACTGTACTTGTCGTTGTACTTCGTCATTCCACAACAACATCCCGCTCCTTCCTTCTTCCCTCTGCTACAGACACCCAAGGCCAAAGGTCGTACGTTTATCGTTTTTAGCGATTATTTTCTCTGAACGGCCGACGCTCTCGCTTTTCTTACGAGTTACAGTCTTGTCGTATAGACTCTCTTCCTCTTTTGGGGCCGGTCTAGAGTTTACAGCTTCGCTCCCGCTGAATCTGCACTGGAAAGACCCACCGACCCCCACGTGAAACCCGAGGAGGCTACATGTTGCTCTAACTCATGACCACGACGTTCACCGCCACGTTCGCCGTGTCAGACTCCTACGTGCTTCATGTCCACTTCCTGTAAAGCGCCGTCGGAGCCACAAGAGTCTGAAATTAAAAACGTCCCTGTGTCTTTCAAAATATTAAAGATTTGCTGTGTGTTTATCTCCTTTCCTTTCCGCCCCTGTTATCCTCCTCGCGCATGTTTTAAGTCAACTGTGCCTTATGGGTGCATAACCCCCTCGGGCCATAAATATCTGCGTCTTGACATTGCGCCGATGTGGGTGGGCACGGGCGCGCCTGACACCGAGTTCACAAATCAAACCTCCAGTGTACAGGCCGAGGCCGAGGCCGCGGCTTTCGTTTCACCCGAGCAGCCGCTCGGCGCTCGTTTACAAGCGGGCTAATTAAAAAGTATATGACGTTATCAACACGCGGAGACACGTGAGAGATTTATCACCGGATGAAGTAAATACAGAGGTGGGACTAAGAAGTATGAACAGATTTGATCCAGGGAGTCCCCAGATATTGAGAAACAAGGCCCTCGGGTTTATTTTATAATCTGTGTTCCAGGGAATAAACTTGGAAAGACAGTAGTTGAAAGTAAAGACTTCATCGACATCCCATCATGCTGCTACACACCCGCACTTTAATAAAACAATTAAATCATTTTTAAAAACGTATTTTACTATTTACTATCTATCTAGTTTTTACCATCTTCTCGTTCTCTGCTCTATGTTTCCAATGTGTGTGTTTTTATGTTTGCACCATCGAGTAGCACTTTTAATTTCGTTGTTTGCACTTACAATGACAATAAAGTCAATTCTGAAATTCTGTCATTCAGACGATGTGCTGCATAACATGAAGGAGAATATGAGTTTGTTTGTAAGACTCAGAAATTCCTATATTTTTTTTTATCTTCATGAGGCTCATATCATTCAGCCTCAATGACACTGAACATATTATTTAATTCAATTAAATTTTTTCAAAGACTTAAAAATGAAATTGTCACAAAATGAACCTTGGAAATATCTTCATTTTTTTTTTTGTACAATTGTCGAACCCGTAGGGTCCTTCCACTTCCTCCTGCCAGCGGTTAACTCCTCTTCACATTTTAACCACCATAGGATTCAATGAAATGACCTTGTAAAAATGTGCAACATACATGTCACACGTCTTCACACGTGATGTAGTACTTTTGCATGGAGGCATTGACAAGTTTATTGATGTGATGAGGCCTGGGTGTGGATGGGTGGCTTCTTTGGGGGGGAGCAGGTGCTGACGAGCAGGAGCGAGGACGTCCCTCATCATCCCCATGTAAACGTTCAGGCTCGGAGAACGGCCCTCCTGTCTGAGGTTCATAATTAACGCAACATATGTTTATTCAAATCTCCGCGCGGGGTGTGAACGAGAGGGGCTTCAGGAGGGCCGCCACCCGCAGAGCCTGTGAAAACAGAGGGTGGCGGAATTAAGCGAGGAAAAGGGGGAGAACGGAGAGATGTCCGGATAGAGAGCGAGATAGAGGAGATCACACTTAGTGCTCGGCGGAATTCACGCTCGGCAGCTCGAGGACTGTTGGTGAAGTGCAAATGTATTCCTCAGCAACCCAGAAATCAACAAGCTGCCACTTCCTTAGCCTATAATTAGCTGGTAATCAATGCTGGGTGGGTTTCTGTCCTGTCAGACGTCCCCCAGCCGTCGCGGGGGCAACACTAGACCTGCAGCTGTACCGCCGGCTCTCAGATGACAATCCAACGGAACGAGCGGAAAAGGGCTCCTCGCCCGTCGGGGCCGCCGGACAAAAAGACTTGGGAACGGGACGAACAAACACAAGTGAGGCTCCGCGGCTGTGTCTTGGACACAAAGCCCGACAACCCGCAGACTTCTCTCTCCATTGGCCCATGTGGCGGTGTCAACCTCCCGCCCCCCCGGACGGTTGCCACTTTCTCCAAGAGCTTGTTTAGGAGGGAAGGGGGTTGTGGTGGTGGTGGTGGTGGGACAGTGACGGTCCAGTGTGCACCGTCTGGTTGGCCTATGAACCCTCGCTAACCCCCATAAACACAGAGCGGGTATGTGTGAAGCCGAGGCAACAGGCAGCAGCACCTCGGACGTTGACGCTCCACCGCTACGTGACCTTTCCGCATGAACATATCAGACCGCTTGATGCCGCTTCGATTGGCTCCGTTTTTCAAGGTCAAACGCGTCGACCTCGTCACTCCGGTCGTGAGGTTGAACCTAAATGTTCTTTTTGCAGCAGAAGCTGGGAGTTTCAGTCATATCTTACTGATTATATCTCTCTCTTTGTAATGTTCCACAGGCGGTTCTCACTTGCATCATGCTGCCTCTGCAAAATGTTTTTTTTGTCGTAGTCCGCGTTGCGAGATAGAGCATGTGATCGAGGCACGGAGGCCGACCGTCCCAAAGTTGCATAGGCCACATTGTTCTTACTCCTGGTGTGTGTGTGTGTGTGTGCGTGGGGTGTGTGTGTGGTTGTGTGTGTGTGTGTGTGCGTGCATGTGTCATAACTTTCACAATGACTTTAAGGCATTTACAATAATTTCAAGGTTTTCAAGAAAACCGTGATCATCCATTTCAGACCCGTCGCTTGCTCAGAAAAAAATCCAAAACGTTATATTTTAATTTCCTCCTACAAACTGTTCTATGCAGCACAAGCGAAAGTAACACGATAATCACAAAACCAAATCATACATCCTGAAAAAAAGGGGCTTTGCATAGAGGCGGAAGGATGCATCGTATATTTACACTGGATTCACTCATATTTGACACTAAATAAATAAAGCAGAGATCTGACTGAGGGCCGGTGCCGCAGCCGGAGTAGCCCACGTAGGTCCACTCATGCCGGGTCGAGCGGATTCATGGGAGGTCCTGCACAGGAACACACAACACTGGCAGCTTTATGTTACTCAAGACGGACAGCACAGTGCACTGCTATGACAAAACAGGGCAGCTGTGCATTTCCACACATTCCTCCGGCCTGCTCCATGAACGCTGATCCCCGCCCCCCTGCCCGCCCGCCCGCCCGCCCCAAAAACATCGCCAGGCTTCACTTACAGGCACCATACTTTCCAACACCCCCCCCCCCCCACTCTGCCCCTGCACCCGGCTCACATGCAGACAGACTCGGCCGCCCTCCACTCGCCGTGCCCTCTGACTTCATTAAGAAATCATGGCCCCTTGTCAGGCCCATGCTGACCCTGCTGCACTAAGTGGCACCGTCGGGTGGAGGTCAGCTGGTCCGGGATCCGGCTGCGCGGCTGCAGCTACTGTCGGAGGGGTTTGATTACACGCAAGTGAAAAACTTACAGCAGGTTGTGGATAATAAAAAAAAGAAGCATTATGGGATGATGATGACCCCGTGCAGAGTTACCGACTATTAAAAGGCTCCAGTTTCCTCACAGAGACATTTTATATGTACGACTGAAAGTGTGAATGAGCGGTTGTGTGGTTGTGTCTCTGGCGAGCAGTGGCCCCGTTATTCATTTTGCATGTTGCAAGTTTAAATTGCATGCCTTCATATGAGAATATGGAAGTGAGACTGAATGTTTTTTGCAGAACTTAAGCCAACAGATGCTAATTGAGGAAACTGTCTAAATGTGGATTAGCCGATAAAAAAAAGATGAATTAATTGTTAAAGTTTATACTTTTATGTTTTTTTTTCTGTATGAGAGATGAAAAAATTGAGATATCCCTCTCATGCTAAATATGAAGCTTATGCTTATTTAGCTTAGCTTAGCATAAAGACTGGAAACAGAAGCTGCACTCGGACATGCACTGAAGACTTGCTTGGCTCCCTCTAGCTCTTAAACTCACAGATTAATATGTCGAATCTTGTTCCCTTCATTTGAAACTTATCTTAAAACTAAGATCGGAAACAGGGGGATATATGATGTGAATTACTGCACTTGACAGCTGTTAGTTTTGTTACTTTCACCTCCAGCTTTACATTTGGTTTCCAGACATGACAGAAGAAGGCTGTAAATCCTTTCTTCTACCTCTCGTAAAGAAGGTGAACACGTGAGCCAACAATGAGATTAGTTAAAATTAGGCTCATTTGAAATCAAGACTTCACTTAAATTAAGTTTTTTCAGTGACATTCTGTCTTCATTCCAAAAATAAGCTTAAAATGTTGTGTTTAACTGAGTTTGCAACAAAGACCGTCAGACAAAAGGTGACTAATGAGTCAATACAGTCGAGTCCAATACAGTTAACGAGTGCGAGCTCATTTGCTGATGCCTGGCTAACTTAATTGAGTTATTATTTGGGACACAGAGATTTCCAGTTCATGTTTTTTTTCCCCTTCACCGGCGAGCTCTGTTGTCTTTGTCTTTCCAGAGGAGCAGCTGTACATCAGCTGCTCCTCTGGTTGGGCTCTTGCTCTGAAGCCTGATTATCAGGCCATAAGTCCGTCCTGAGCCGTCAGGTACCGTCAATTCAGCCGAGGATTTTCCATGGATCCACGAGTCCACACAAAGTCACGGTTTATTTATCTAATAACTCCTGAGGGCAAGGCGGCCCCCTCGCATGCTTTCTGTTGAGTTGCGGCGTCCGCCCTGCCCTCTCTAATCCCGTACTGATACTTGAGAAACTCGGCCTTATTGTCCTCGAGGTTACCGCAACTTAATGTGGTGGAATTCAGAGGATGTCCGTGAGACACCAGTAGAAGTGTGGGAGACGCTTGACTTCACATTTCCTGAATACAATAAAACGATTGATGATTGGTCAGTTGTCCTTTAAGTCACATTGACCCCACTTTGGCGCCAGTTTTTCCTCGCGCTAGCCCTTTAATAAACCTGCCCTTCATTCCCGCCATCAGTCACTCGCCTCTCTAGTTTTTGCCCTTGTCCTTGTGAAAACATATATTCTGATTTGAACTTTTTTCTCGAGAGATTTCTTCAACTTTGCCGACTCCCAAAAGACGGTCCACTGACCCCTGCTCGCTCCCTCCCTTACTCAGTCTTTGAAGCAACACCGCCTGAGAAGGTGCAGCAGAGGATTACTTTTTGAAGCAGATCAAATCTGAGCACTGTATTAATATAGTCTTGCCCCCTTCGCTCCTCGACGTCCAGCAAGCTCGACGCTGGGGGCCTCGATATTACAATCACTGTAATGAAGCCCAGATTGATTGAATGATTGGCAGCTGGAGACATGAGCGGTGAGCGACCCGGGCCGCCGATCTACAGCACAAACACATTGATGGACGCGGCGTTCTGGGGGGATGTGAAGACGTGGAAAGTGCAGCGGGGTTAAAGCACAAGAGGCTCAGACTGAAGTGTGTGTGTGTGTGGGGGCTGGAGTCCGGTAGTCGCTGTTTGCTTCGCTTGCTCCTGGGCGAGCGCTGGCATTTGGGGGCAATGTGAGTGTGTGTATTTGTGTCTATGGCTCGAGTGGCAGGAGGCAGAGGGGCACTGCTAGGGGGTGGGCGAACACAACAATTGAAGGAGAAGGGGGGAGGAGGAGGAGGAGGGGGGAGGTCTCCTGGTGCAGAGGTGGTGTCGACACGTATGTGTGTGTGTTGGGATTCAGATCAGACACGTTTAGCTGGACATGGTGGCTTTGAGCTGCGTCGCAGCTGACAACAGCTTGCAAACCAGAGGTCTTGCCCGCCGCGGCCACCACCTAAGCCCCCCGATTCAGGCGGCCCTATCAGTCCACTGCTATCTGTATCAATCATTAGGAATCATTTATTTTTAGTGGGATGTGGCCTCTCGCCCTCCCCGCTGCCCTCCTGCCCCCTGTGGGCCACCCTCTGCCTCCGAGCCCCTCACTAATGAGTGTCAATCTGGAGGCGCTGTGGCACTTTTACTGCAGACACCTCCCCTGACAAACGCAGGGCTTCAGTCAACATGAATCACCCAAATGGACCCCCAGCAGAAGTGACAGCCACGCCAGCCACCGCCAGACCGCTCCCTCGTTTCCTCCCCAGCCTTTCAAAAGTTTCCTGATGAATACATTTTGTTTTTCATTGATGCATTTTTACTGATAAGGTCTGTGTATTGGACGATAAATGTGCTTTATACATTATATTTACTATATTAGTAACATTCCTCCCACAGTCCAAAGACATGAGAATGGGGTCAGGTTCATTGGAGACTCTAAATTGACCGTAGGTGTGAATGTGAGAGTGAATGGTTGTCCGTCTCTTTATGTGGCCCTGCGATAGGCTGGCGACCTGTCCAGGGTGTACCCCGCCTCTCGCCCAATGTTAGCTGGGATTGGCTCCAGCGACCCCCCGCGACCCTTAAATGGATAAAGCGGTAGACGATGAATGAATGAATGAATATTAGTGTCAAATGTATGCACAATATAGAGCCCTGAAAGATCTACTTAAGATGGCTTACATCCCTTTAAATTCCGCACATTTTTCCACTTCCTGTTTTATTTTTCATTGCTTACATTCCCTCTCTTTTCAGTTCCTGGTACCCGGTCAATTTACTACTGTACACCTGTTACCTGGTTAGTTTCCTGTCCCTGCGTTTCCCGACCAGTGAACCCCTTTTTATATAGTCGGCTCATTCTGTTGTTCACTGCCAGATTATCTTGAAACCCTCGTGTACGTGCATTTGAGTATTCTAGTTTAGCTTTTTCGTATTTTGCCCTTCTTCAGCGCTGCCTTAAAGTCAGAGTTTGCAGTAATCACCACAGATAAAACAAAAGACTGTAACATGATTGACTATAGCAAGACATGCACTAATACGTGAAGCCCAGAGGTGAGTGTATGTTGTATACCTGTGTGTGTACAGCACAACACCTCTGGTGCTACTAAACCTCTGCCGCCAAATGAAAAGTGAAGAGACCAGTCTGTCGTCTATCGTGGTCGTCCTGTTGAGAGTATGAACGGGGAAAAGTCCGGGGATTCCGGGAGCCATTAAGCAATATCTGTAAAAAAATAAAATAATTGTGGCGATCCATTAAATAACAGTTGAGATAATTTACCGGATAAAGGAAAAACTTGACCTGCTGTTGGCAGAAGATGAAAAGTCAGGGGGTCACGCCTGTTCGGAGGAATCATCCCCTGGGCACCATGGAAATCTGTGCCAAACATCACGTTAATGCATCTGAACCAAAATTATCAGTAGGATTACACTAAGAGTGTGGCATAAAAATGTATCTATAATTTGTGAATTTAAATACGGAAATTTTTCGTACCCGTTTCCCTGACATTAAATACATCAATGGATCAGACTCTTATGTTGTTGTTGTTTTATTGATATGTGCAATTAGCATATGGGGTCAAAGTCCAGTCAGTAATCACCCCCCCCCCTGCGCGCACCAGCACTTGCAGGCATGACATGACTATTTGAAGGCTCCCAGTGAAAGTGATGTATTCACGATGTTCTGATTTTCGAAAACTTTGTTTTGCCATGACAGCAACATACCTTATGTATCAGCGCTTGCGTTAGTGTGTGTATAAATACTCGCTAGTGTTTCAAGTCTGTACAAAGTGTATGCGTCCATCCTCTGTGCTCCTGTGATTCTCGGGACGTTGGCGTATTCTAGTAACCAGGCGGACGTCAGAGATCTATTCTGGATGCCCGCTGCAACAGCCGGCCAGCAACAGCAGCAGCAGTGGGGAAGGAATGCCGTCTGTCCGGAGGCCTGGACGGAGTGATCGCTGATCCTGTCGGAGGAAGCGGAGATGGCAGCTCTCCTGTTTCATGGGTTGTGGAAGAGAGAGAGAGATGAGGAGAGAGAGAGAGCCAGGGGGGGGGGTTGGACTGGGGACGTGACGCTCATGAGAAGGGGAGAGCAGAGTGAGAGTGGTGGTGGTGGTTGGGGGGCTAAAGGCATTTGGTTTGGTGCCAGTCGAGCCAGCTTTCTGGCATGCCGCATTCCAGGAGATCAACACCACGGTGTTTCCTTTCACCCCCAACCCACATCAACTACCCTGTAGCCTACCCTAACCCCGCCAGCGCTGTTTGTAAAAAAACCAAAACTTTATGATTCAAGAACAAAAAAAACCAATAATGTATTATCATCTGTACAGAAACGTCATTCCCGAGTTACATTACAGGAGAAATTATATACATCCTTAAAATAAAGCACTCCGTCATTCTGCGGGATACATAAACATGACATTTTAGACTGCGACTACTGTCATTGTACTGTCATGTCATTTTTGAGAAAATAAATAGCATATTCTGTCCCTTACAAATGAAAATGATAAGATATAAAAGGCACTCTTCCTCAATTCAATACACTCCAGGGTTTTGCCAAAATACTAGAAGTTATAATAGATCCAAAAGTTTCCACCTGATCTGAAACGGACCTTTGGAAAACCTACCAAAACATGATGTGCGAAAAATAAGACATACCCAAACCCAGTTGGAGTAGAACCAATCCCAAATGTGGATGGCATGAATTTCCATTAATTAATGAATTTGAAGTAGCTGTGGTGAAAGAGCAGCTATGTGATAATTGTGATCTGAAAAACAAAAGGAACAAAAATAATTTGTTTTGCTTTTTATTTTCACCTCCTGCACCCAATATAAAACATTCTGACCAACTGAGCGATAGCTGGAAAAAAAGCATGATGATCTAATCTATTTAATATCTGTGAATATGTTGTAGGGATACAGATTTTAAGCTTGGCTTTAGTTCCCTCATCAGAAAAAAACCTTCGTTCCCCTTCTCTCCATATGCTGTAGTCCATTTGGATCCACTGGGGTGGACAATTAGACTGAGAAGAACTTGGACCAGATCGAATTTGGCTCCAGGTCTTGGGTCTCGGTTGCTCTGAGTTGACCTGCGAAGACCTCAAAGATACAGTCTTTATTGGCGCTGGCTCTAAAATCTCCAAAGTCACAGATATAGTTAATACTTTGCACAAGGAGAAGAAACGCTGTCTCTCTATTAACCCCATTAAATCACCAAGCAGCCTCGTGGTATACATGTTAAAAAGCTCTGCCTGTGACTGACAGCGCTGGGGTCCATTGATGTAATGAGTTACATCACTGGAGTCCAGTTCTTTGACAGAGGATGATAATTTGATATCAATACGTCAACGGATGATTTCAACTCATCAGATATTGATCATCGCACTTACATAAATGTCAGTGACATATTGTTTTGTCCTATAATTTGTACACGGCCTATTGGTTTGGTATACTGACCCAGTAATGTACTTGAAATGTTTGTGGCATGCCACCCTCTCGACCCACCCACGCCCCTCACTTCCTGTCAACTCTCTTTTGCCTAGAATCTACTAAAAGTACAAAAAGGCCCAGAAAAAAAAACAAGACAAGCAGCAGCCAACCTTAGTCTGTTAACATGCACACAAGCACGAATGATGAATGCTGTTTAAGACGATATCAATGTGTGGGCCAGTGAATGTTATTGGTTTTGCTCAAATCCCCCAGTTCACAAACTTTGTGTGAAAAGTTTCTTCTTTTTTTAGCTTTCCTTTTTTTTTGCAGTGTATCACAGGCAGACTGCGCCACTTGCTGCTACAGTCATGTGCCATATTGTTCTCACTGAAGTTCAAATCAAACGCACCCTTTGTTTGAGGGCGGGCTATTTAAACTGCTCACTCCTCAGCTCTGCTGTAATGCTGTCTCACTGCTGCTTGGCAAACCAGCTAGTACCAACCTACACCAGCTAACACCAGCTAACACCAGCTAACACCTGCTAACACCTGCTAACAACAGCTAACACTAGCTAACAACAGCTAACAATAGCTAATACCAGTTAACACTAGCTAACACCAGCTAACACCAGCTAGCTAATTACCAGCTAACACCAAAGAACACTTGCTAACACCAGCTAACACTAGCTAACACCAGTTAACACCAACTAACACTAGCTAACACCAGCTAGCTTACACCAGCTAACACCAGATAACACTAGCTAACACCAGCTAGCTTACACCAGCTAACACCAGATAACACTAGCTAACACCAGCTAACTACTTCAGCCTGTTCAAAATTTCTCTACACATTACAGCACAACAGGTCGGCCATGTTGGTTTTGGATGGTCTCAGGAAATGAGGGTGTTTGATATATAGTGACCCTGATGGTCCAACTAGTCGGAGGCCTCGGACACTAACCTCAGGCCTGACGCTGAAGGGTCCCGTCTGGCTGTTGGCTGTTTTTGGCCCACGGAGATTCTTCTAACAAAGGTTTTGCCGAGATGCCGGACCTCACTGCTTCACTGCTCCACCACCTCAAGCTAAGTCTTCGCTGCCTTTTATTAATTTTCCCTTCTTTTGGTGAACGTAGTTGTCCTCAGTTGATGTCTTGGCTCTGCTCAGTCGGTGGTTGCGTTCTTGAAAGTGTCCAGAAAAGCTCTGAGTTGTTTGATTGGTGATCACTGCCAATTAGTTTATTCTAGTGGTTAAACTTTGAGTTCATCTGGTTGTTGTTTGGAAAATGCAGTAATATGATCAAATCTCTTTCATATATTTCCTCCAAAGTTTAATTTTGGCAAATTATGGGTTAATTATAAGCTACAAATTCTATTGTTTCCTGCCAAAGATGTTAAGTTTTTACTCACTGTGTCTGTTTGTGGGTTTGTTTGTCTGCTGATTCATTTGTTTGCAAGGATTATGGGGAAAAAAATATTTCAGATTTCCCCCCAAACTTGGTGGAGGGATGGGGCCTGGGCCTCGGAGGAAGCCATTACAATCCAGGAATCCAGTGCCATTGTAGTTATTATTACTATAGTTGTGTCTTCAGTTAATTCCCGAGCATCTGGGCTTTGGGTTATGCTGCGTTCTAAATTCACACATATGGTATATTAACAGCTGCTACTTATCAACACGTTCATGTCATGAATGCTTCTGCATTCAATAGGTCTAGGTAATTAATTACCTGCTGCTGTGTGATTTGGATGTGTCTTTACTTAATGCTGCTTCAGGTCAGGTGGATTCTTAGGTTTAGTCGAGTCTAGTTTTGTTCAGCCAGCATGAAGCGTCATCCAGTCTGCGTTGGCGCGTTCACCTGATTTTGCTCCAGTCGGCGGACTGAGGTGCCACGAACTCAAACGGTGCCGTCATGTAACATGCTGGGAAAATGCCACCAGTAATGTTGCTGTCAAAAAATTTCAGATTTCAGACTTGGAATTTTTTGAAGTGGAACATCAATGCTCGCTAATGACTCAGATGCCGGGGATCTGAAGTGACATTTTGAAGTGACATTTTAAACTTCGGGGGGAACGCGTTGCAACGCTGCTGGTTTTTACATCGTAGCCCTCCACCATCGCTTGCATGCGAGTGCCTTTGAGCAAAGCACCGACTCCTAACCGGCTGTAGGCGAAGGCATACAAGAGAATATTATGTGTCTTCAGCGGGTGGGGGGGGGGGGGGGGGGGGGGGGGGGGGCTGTAGTAAAACGTTAAAGACAGTAAACTTTAGAGATAAATTTAAGTGGAATTGCACCATATCAACCTCAGTAATTTGACCACAGCCTAAGAGATAATGGCCTTTTTTTGAAGAATCTAAAAAGAAACAAACACTGCACCTCCACACTATGCTTCTAATCTGGTCTCGAACTGCACTATGGAGCTCACGTGAACATGCTGGGTGTGAAAACCATCACTTCCCATCTGACCTTTGTCCTGTTTTTGTAAAGTTTGTGTGAATGTGTTTTTTTTCTTCTTTTTTTTTTTACTGTTGGTGTGAATAGCAGGACAGAAGGTGAGGTTGAATACGACTTTCTTGGATCCCTTCTACTGAATGGATTGAAGCTAAGAATTTTTTTTTTCACACATTCACGGTCCACAGAGGATGAACCAAACACACTCTGGTGATCCTTTGACTTTTCGTTATTGGCGTCACCAGCAGGTCAAAGTCTTATTTTCTTTTCCTGAGAAATGGCTCAATATGTCCTGGAAGAACATTTGTGGTTCCCAGATGATGAATCCCCCCAATTTTCCTTATCCTCTAGCGCTAACATGAGGTTGACATTTGTGGTTTTGAAATGTCTCGATTGCTATTGATATTTGGTGCAGACATTTAGATATCCCATTGGAGTAAGCTGCAATATTACAATAATTTGACCAAATTCCTGCAAAAATAATGACATTCTCATTAGCCTGTGTGTTGTTTGTTGATCTAATTAGAAACAGTTAGCATCCTAACAGGCTAAATTAAAACGGTGAACATGTTAAGCGTGATACCTGCTTGTTAGCATCGCCGTGCTACGGTTGACGTTTAGCTCTAAGCAATGCTTACCCTCAGTCTTGTTATTGTGCCTTTTGTGTCCATATTTTCGTTTCTCTTAAAAAATACAAAAGTGGGAGGACTCAAATATTACTTTTAAAAAATGTCTCTCATAAAAGTGACATCACGTTTTTTATATTTGTCTGTGTGTTTAAAAAAAGAGATATTGTGGCTATTGGTATTTTTTGTGTGTGTGTATATCTGTGCATGTGTGTATTTTTATGAATCGGTGCATGTGTGGTGGGTGCGCGCACGCCAGTGTGTGTGCAGCATGGTGGACAGTCTGTCAGCTCAGGTTAACCTGACGCTGAGCGGCCGCACCTCGAGGGCGTGCAGGCCTGCGAGGCGGGCTCTCTCTCATCAGCAGCATTAGGCTGCGGCGTGTGATGGCTGCGGACCCCCCGGCGGAGCGGTGGCCGTGACAGTCGGTCGGGCCGGTGTTGGCCACCACCAATAATAATGCCAGCCAGGTTTTCGGGGCTCACTTCCTGCCAGGAGCAGCCCTCACTCTCCTGCTGTCAACTAGTAAGTGGCGACGGCAAAGATGGCACTCTGGGTAATTTGCGCAGGGCCTCATCATGGACACCCTGCGAAAATGTCTCTGAGTCACGGCGCATGGAGGAGATGGATGAGCGGGAGGGTGTGTCGGGTGGGGGGTAGTTTGTACAAAACTTTCTTTACCAAAGGATGATTGCAGTTAATTAGAACGTGGCTGTAATTCTTGTAGATTTAGCCGTTGATTTATTAGTTATAATAACTGCCAATTCATTCCAGAGAACGTCCCACCAGGACGAGACGTACAAGCAGTGAGACGCTCACGCAGGTTTTTTTTAAACAAACCCTCGGGTTAAATAAACTTATTTGGAAGCGAAAGTGAAGGCAGTCTGTTAAATTATGACCCAACCATTACTGTACATACCAGATACCAGATCCTGCTTCAACTTTACCTTTATCTGGCTTAACGTTTGCTCGTTTACAACCTGTTTGATTGTCTTTAAAAATTAACCGTTAAGTAAACTTGAAATATGAATTAAAAGCAACTGAATTAGTCTCTTTTAAAATGTATATATTTTTGTAGCTTTTTAAAGCAAAATTTCCCACTAAGGTTCCTCTCTTCCCTGTCGAGCGATTCCTTGATTCCTCCAGATTTGAAAATGAACACATATTCACGTGATATGTCACTTTTACACTGTAGGTATGTTGGACTAAGGTCGGCGCCATGATCTGTGAACGGAGACATTTGCTTCCCTGCTGTGTGACGGTCAACAATGGCAGCAGGTGCACCGTGGGGAGGAACAACGGGGGGAGGGCCGGGCCACCACCAGGAAGTGACCCCTGCCGCAGAAAACAACAATGAAAAAGCCGGGGTTTTGGAGCCTTGAAAATATGATGTGACAAAGCGTGCCCTTTGTGTCGGAATTGACATGGTACAGGGCTGACACGGTGCACCCTCTAGGGGTTGATCTTCCAGTCAGGATCAAATGCCAAAACTAGGTCAGGGGGGAAAAGAGAGAGAGAGTGAGACGACGAGGAGGAGGTGGGGCGTTCCTTAATATTTACAAAAAACTGTGGGGGTTTAATTTGAGCGTTCAACACCTCAACCAGAATAGATTGTGCCTGTGTTGTCAAAGACGCCATTATCATCCACAATTTTTTTTTATAAAAGCTTTTCTGGCGCAAAACAAAGCTGAAGTTTTTTTCAGACACAAGACATCAGTAGATGTAGGTAGGAGATGTGTGGTTTCGTTGTCAGTGATGGTTTGGTCCGTGCTGTCGAGAAGACACCTGTGGTTGTCACCGCAGGTCTGAACACAACATGCAGAGAAACTGATACTGGCAAAAGCAGAGAACTAACTTTTGGTTGAGTTGTTTAAGTTGGATGTTTCACACAATGTCAAATGAAATAAACTGAAAATACTGATCTCAAAACTCTTGTTGAAATGTGTCCCTCCGTTGGGGAAATGGCATCAAATGTCGAGCTACTATCTTGTTGAATTTGACTTGATCATAGTTCCTGATTTAATTTAACCTCATGTTTCGCTGTTCATTAGATGTTTCATCATTATCAAAACATAGTCGGTGTTTCACAACGTTTCTTTCTGAACGTGCTATTGCAAATCAGACGAATAGAAGTTTTTGTGCGACGCTTTGTGTATCGACAATTACAAAACTTTGACTTTCTTTTGCGAAATGAAAAAAACAACAACATATATTTCACTTTCAATTCTTGGGAAGCAGCAGCAGCAGTGTGAGTTTTTGATAAGCCGTTAATCGTAAAATCATTTATCAATTGTTGTATTACTGTATGTTGATCACATCAATTTTGCTGCCTCACCGTGTGATGGACGTTTGTTCTCAATTCAACAAATACCTTGTGGATTTATTTAAAACATTTCCTATTTACGTCGTGGCAGCATAGTTGTCTTCCTGTTTTGAGTCACTTTCCTCATGCATGAAAAAAGAAAAGGATAGGATACGTATAATTGCTCATTGTCGTCATTTTAATGAACACTATCAGGGGAGACTGTAGCGAGGTAAAGCATCGTTTTCTGAAAAAATTCCACCCCATATTAGGGCTGGAGAGATGTCGTGATCTGCGCTAACAAGGTGAAATGCCAAGTTCTTTCCGTTCCCCTCCAATCACCTTCTGCCTACCAGCCATGACTTGCCTGCAAAGTTCTCATCTGGGAACGCAGGCTCCTGCATCGCGAGATGAACAACAGCAGTAATGACAACTAATGGGCTGGTCCCCCCCCCCCCCCCCCTCCAGAGGAACAGGGGGGGTCTGGCTGGTCCGAGCGCACCGGCGACCGACCCTCCCTCTGGCCCTTGTTTGTCACGAGCTGACCCTTCCATTTAATTAATTAAAATTAGCATCTGTCCCCTTGGCATTGACTTGTTACGTCGGATGGAATCAGCTTTTGTATCAGCGGGCCCCCGGGGCTGCCGGCCCTAACGAGGCCCAAGATCCTAATTAGACAATATAAGAGGGAGGTGAGTGAGGTGGGGGTCGGGGCTGGACAAGGAGGAGAAAAGAGGGTGGGGGGAAGCAGGGGTGGACTCTGAGCAGGGGGGGGGGGGGGGGGGGGGGGGGGGCAGAGAGGGATCCTGCTGGGCTGAGTTGGCCCCTGGGGGGAAATGGGGTATTTATACGCCCGGCACCTAAACATGATGGGGGGGGGGGGATGATTCAGGAGCAGCCCTGAGTCTTGCTGTGATGGTTTTACATCCTCCTCCTCTGTGGTTTGATCTTCCTCCGCACTTTGTCTATCTGTAATGTCACGATAAAACAATAAAACCGTAATATTGTGCAGCAGCAACAGCCTGACTGAAGAGAATAACTTGAGAAGCAAAGGGGAATTTTATGCTTTGGTCAAAATAGCCGAAGTTAGACACTGTTCGGTGGTTTTCACACGTTTTAATCTTGAATGTCTGTTAATTTTTTAACCCAGTTGTATGGAAGTTGCACCACAAATCAAAAACATATGACTCACTCACCATCTCACAGTTGGTGTCCTCAACACGCCTCCTCAAATTATGAGAAACTAAACACATGGGTTGCTTTTTGTTTGACAGGATTTTTTTCCAATACTAGAGCTGAACTAATGTCACAAACACATTACTTTTCTTCCTGTAAAATTGTGCTGATTAAATAAAATACAGTCCAAAATTAAAAAACAACATTTGTCTGAGCCAAATATATATAAACATTATGATTCTGATCAGACATTTAATGTCGACCTTTGGCACGTGGCAGTTTTTTGATTATTCTCTGCTACTGACACTGTCTTCCGTTGGCACGAGAAAGTGAAGATGCGTAGATAAATGTGGAATGGTGACTAAATTTACTTTTTTTAGATCTCCATCTCTGCCCCCCCCCCCCACACACACACACACACACACACACACAGTTATTTTTGACCCCGTTGTTTCTGGCTGCGACCTGTTGACTGGTCGGCTGCTCATCTCCGTGTAAAAACCTCAAACTGTATCACAGTTACACTTTGTTGTTGCTCTGCCTGGGTATCAGTGCCGGTGTCATATCCAGCTCAGCTCGCAATCCCTCCGCAGGTCGGTGGAGACGGATGCTGGTGACGGGCGGGGGGGAGACAGGATGTGGGCAGCGTGTCGTCTCAGATAGATGCGTGTCAGTCAAACAGTGGGCGACACGGGAGAAGCTCAAGCTTTGTGAAAGTATTAGAAGGAGAGAAAACAAGGGCAAGACAGGACAGCGAGTCTTACTTGTTCATGCATATAGTGTAATGTATAATAATACTGTTTATATTCACTTGTGCACCACTTCATCATGTGGGGAAAGATCCTGGCAGACCTTTAGCGATGGGTATAATTGTATTTTATCCCAGAATCAAAAGCGGATAATAATAATGGCTAATAATCACTGGCAATAATAAATCTCAAACACACGCAGTGCATATTTTAAAATGTAATATTTAGTTTTGACTGAGATCTCCTTAAATTTTATTTCACTCTTCTTGTAATTATCATTATTGAATTAGTGTCTGTATTTAACCTTCAAATATGCGCAAATTCTGCTCATGCTTTGGTGTTGGTGTGAGCATCTGTTGTCTGTTCACACGTGCGGTGTGTGTGCGCGCGTGTGTGTGTGTGCGTGTGTGCGTGTGTGTGCGTGTGTGTGCGTGCGTGCGTGCGTGCGTGTGTGTGCGTGCGTGCGTGTGTGTGCGTGCGTGCGTGCGTGCGTGCGTGCGTGCGTGCGTGCGTGTGTGTGTGTGTGTGTGCGTGTGTGCGTGCGTGTGTGTGTGTGTGTGTGTGTGTGTGTGTGTGTGTGTGTGTGTGTGTGTGTGTGTGTGTGTGTGTGTGTGTGTGTGTGTGTGTGTGTGTGTGTGTGTGTGTGTGTGTGTGTGTGTGTGTGTGTGTGTGTGTGTGTGTGTGTGTGAGAGATGGGGTTGACGTGGTGATGGGGGTCGTCACTCAGTCATCACCCGGTTTGTGAGGTAGAGGACTGGGAGCACAGGCCCCTCTATTAACTGTGTCAGGTTGAGGTGGCCTCGACCTGACACAGTTAATCATCTGCAGCGGAAACGTTGTCAAAAAATGTCTCATTATTTACAAGTGTAATATTCTAATATAGCTGATTTTGGGACAATCTGACATTTAAAAGCAGAATTAAAGGGGGAGACGGATAATTAGCAATTTCTTAATTTCAGATTCACCAAGATAGAAAAATACACAAATATTACTATGTACAGTATGTGTGTGTGTTTGTGTGTGTGTCAGAGCGCAGGGTGGGTTGTCTTACCTGGTCCAGATGTTATGGGACAGATTAATAGAAACATCAATATGAACATAAACTGCACTTGATTGTCAGAGGAGGAAGTGAAAGTCAACTAAACTGAGGAAAAAACGAGAGTTCAGGAAAGTGTTGATTGTTGGCTGTTGTTTAGCATTTGTGTGTGTGTGTGTGTGTGTGTGTGTGTGTGTGTGTGTGTGTGTGTGTGTGTGTGTGTGTGTGTGTGTGTGTGTGTGTGTGTGTGTGTGTGTGTGTGTGTGTGTGTGTGTGTGTGTGTGTGTGTGTGTGTGTGTGTGTGTGTGTGTGTCAGTGTCAGTGTCAGCCTGGCTGTGAGGAATTCCTTCAGCCAGTGCCCTGCGTTTGTCAGCTGGCGAGCGTTCTCAATATAAGCACTCTAATTGCTCAGAAAATTACAGCCAACGATGATTGCACTTGACACTGGGCTGACATTACGGTGACACCACAACGCCTCGTGCGCGCCCCCAGCCCCCCACCATCCTCACCTCACCTCCCCTCCCGTCCGTGGCCGACACCCTCCTCGGGATGTTGTGCCAGCCCCCATTGACCGGAGCCTTGCCCCCCGGTGACCGCCGTGTGCCCCTGCGCTCGTCGAGAGCTGTCCAAAGCAGAGATGTCCCAAAGTTCAATCTGTTTTGGCATCGCTTTCTGCCACCCTTCATCTGTCAGCCAAACCGTTTGTGAACCGTAACGTGTTCCTCCTCGTCCTCCTCCGTACGCCATGTGTGATCTTCATGGGTCTTTATTGCATTCTTGCTTATGCTGTAAATGTGATCTCTGGAAAAACTCAAAGATGAGTGGGATGATGAGGGAAGCTTAAGATTTCACACAACAGAAAAAAAAACCCACAACATAAATAAATTATAATTCAGTATCAAAAAGGTTTTTTTGTAAGTGTTCCACACCAGCGTATATAGTAAATGCATGTGTGCACATGTGAATGTGAGTAAATGCCTGCATGTGCATGTGCATGTGCATGTGCATGTGCATGTGCATGTGCATGTGCATGAACGTGTCCATATACGAGGCCCCTGCAGGCCGCGATGTGTCACCTCTTGGTCTCGTCAGTGTTAATGTGAGCATGCTCAGCCAGGCGTGGAGCTGCGACGGATCAGCAGACAAACCCCAGCCACCCACCCACCCACTCCCACCTCCCCTCACCCTATTTCCTCCTATAGCCCCTCCACCCCACCACCACCACCACGGCCACATCCATGCTCCCCATCACAGAGATTAAATATCCTTTACTCTCCGGGCGTCACCCCCTGGGCATACATACGTGGAATTTTGATTTAATTCCAGGTCAGAACCTGTCCGTCACTGGTGCCGGGGCTACGATGCATCGCACCGCCAAAAATATATGCCCGATGGGCGGGCAATGCCAGGGCGGCAGGGGGGGATCAGCGGTGATCGCTCTCCCGTGGTACAACAGGCACCTCACAGGCGTCACACTCGTGGCTGAAAGTCACCGTGTCAAAGCTGCTCTGCGGCTTTGACCCCTCACAGCAGAACGTGTACATATGATGGGCACAGATGCCGTGTGTGTTGTTTATGGCGGGTAAAGTGAGCTGATGCGGTCACGCCGCGTGGCAAACCCCCTACATTTACCATGACCTTTTCATCGCACGGCTGCGTGCGAAGGGCCACGTACGCCGTAAGCGTCGTAGCTTCGTGCTGCAGACGCAGCGCCCAGATTGTGCCACGGTAACAGAATTCATAGACGAGGTTGGTGCTGGTTTTAATCCGGCACCATGTGCGACGGCAAGTCGCGAACAACTTGGTTTGGCTTCAGAACTGTTGGAGCCGTCACGCCGTATTCACATGTTTGGTTGTCCTGACTCAAATCTGAAAATCTTGAGTTGGATCAGTGATGGAAATTTGAAGAAACGACAAGTCAAATCCATCACGTCATCTATTAATTTTGGTTAAGCCATTTTCCACAGGCGAAATTCAGGACTTGCACACTGTAGGTGTTGAAAACTTAAAGCTACAGTGGGTAGCTCATTTCCTCTTACTGTAAATTGTCTACCCACACACACACACACTCGTGGCTAATATGTTTGCTCGTGGTCTTTGATACTCAGATGTTGTCAGTGGAGGCCTCGTGACTCAGTAGTTGAGACCACTCATCATCATCATCAGATCCACGTCCGGGCAGCACAGTCATCCACTCTGCTGCAGCCTGTCGAGGTTATTATGAATACAAAGTGGAAACTATTACATGCATGTGTCGTTGATATCATTTGTAGTCACCTTACGTTTCCACTGTGGCCATTTTTATATGGACTTACAATATAATTTTTCCATCCTTCTACGAACAAGTCTCTCACACTTTGGGGGTATTTTTGTTATGACTTTGATATGTATTTTATTGGTTGGATATTAATATAAAAAAGAAAGGTGGTGTTGTTTTCAGTGTATTTATAGATCTGAATCATTTGATGGTCTTATCATACGTGGGCGGAGATTCAGAGGCCTTAAACCAGGTAGGTTAGTTATTGGAGTTATTTATTAAAAATGTAAATCATGGTATAAATTCATGGCCCTAGATGAATGCTGTCGTACAAAGTCTATCAAAGTAAATGACCTCATTTTTAACTTTCAGTACTGGACTTCAGTACTTTTAATGAACAGATTTCAGTCAATACCAAAAATGTATTGAGAGTGTGTGTGTGTGTGTGTGTGTGTGTGTGTGTGTGCGTGCGTGCGTGCGTGCGTGCGCGCGCGTGTGCGTGCGTGTGTGCGCGTGTGCGTGCGTGTGTGTGTGTGTGTGTGCTCAATATGAAACCTTATATTTTTAGAACATACATAAATAGCTTCATCCTAAACAAAGAGCAAAGATTTATCAACTTGCTAATTTCCATTTGGAGTCGTTAACATACAGAAACCACCACAAATGGACAAACAACCTACCAACCTACAGTATCGCCTGATGTATCGATATCAAATTATTATGTTTTACACCCTAAAATCTGTATCTGCATCAGCCCCAAAAGTCCAGTATCAATCGGGTTCTAGAAAACATAGTGAAAGCATGATTGTCTTCTGACAAACTCAAAAATCCTTCAAAAAATATACTTTTAAAAACAATTAATTTCAACGTTTGAGAAACTTTATGGTATATTTGTCTACAGAGGGCGAGTGTGATTATTACCTAATCTAAGTTTTAGTCACTTTCTCCATTGACCCTCTGTATTTCAAATTATGGTCTGACTTAAGCTTCCTCTCTGAAAGTTTTTTGTTGTTGTTCCACACAGAGGACCCCCGGCTCCGGCTGTGCGGCTCTGCTGTCACTCATGCCGCCGCATTGATGGAGGTGTGGCGGAAGAGGAGGCGGTGGCGCTGGTTGTTGGGGGGGATGTGTGATGTGTTGTGACAGCGGGAGCCAGGGCTGGCGGGCGGTCACCGCGCGGCACCATATTGCTGGGCTCCCCGGGGATGAGGGATCAGCATGCCAGCCTTGCCAAGAAGTGCTAATAGGCGCAACACGTCTTGCTTTCACACATTAAGGCAAGCGAAGGGTGACAGATCAGAGCTGTGATACTGCCGCCTGTAAGGGGGGAAGGAAAAAAAAAAGGGGCCACACCACCCGTTTGCCATGCAGCGCAGGCTAATGATGAAAACTCCCCGAGTCGAGCAATATGCCCACAGATCACCGAGTTGATATGTTTGCAGACGGACGTATCTCCATCTCTGTGTTGTCAGGGAGTTCCGCCTCACCCCTCGCCACAGTGATGCTCAACTCCATATTGTAACTGACAATAAAGCCACAAGTGTTACAACGGGATCAACACTTTTTTTTCCCGAAGAAGAAGACGTCCGCGTCCTCACCCCGGAGCATCCGAGGTCAAGTGGGCTGCTCGGGGGCCACAACACCTTTCGTCACATCTGTTACCAGAACCCACAGCCCGGCTGCAGTCTGCCGAGCTGAGCGTTTCACTGCAGAAAGGAAATTAGAGCTTCTGTGCACTCGCTCCCCTTACTTCCACCGAAGGCGCCATATGGTTGATTTGGCAGATTCTCAAGCACCTGCCTCCGTTTGTTTGCTTCAAAGATGATTTGGAAGGTTCTTGTATCAAGGATGTTTGTAGAGACGAACTGGTGATTTGAGTCCAGTTTTCTGCTTCAGTCAGAGCCGTTTTCTAACTATTCTATTAGTTTCTGTAATTAATAATCATTATTGGCTTCGGGATCAACTGGAACTCCAACTGTAAGTCAGGTCCTATCGCCCATGAGAAGTTTGAGAGCTCTTCAGGAAAGCTCAGGAATAATCAGTATATCATTTCTATGTTCCTCTTTTTGTGCTTGTAATTCAATAAGCTGACTTGAAGGCTGAACCATGAGCTCTGAGTCAACGGCTTCGTCTGTTTCTTTCTCCCCTTCGTCAGCCGTAATTTCCACATCCTAAAAACCAGACCCACCTCCATTCCATTGACCTCCAGTTTATAAGGAATCCCCCACTGCTACCGCAGCAAGGGAGTCTCTTCCTGTACGGCTTGAGGTGTGACTACCCCCATAAAATGTGGTCCAATCGCCAAAGACTTCTGGCTGATTGGGAACCTTGGTGGAAAGTCTTCCTAGAGGAATGCAGGCTCCACATATTTTTATTGTATTAACACCTCAATGCTTTTCTCATAGCCTGGGCCTCTGTCAACATAAAGCCCTGGAAACATCTCTGCAGGTATGATGCTGACCCAGGCTGTCTTTACAAAGGTCAATTTCTTCCATGTCAGTGGGACAAAGATGAACTCCCTGGAACTGAGCCATTTCCTCTGGGTGGATACCCTGCCCAAGACCCCTGAGATACGTCAGCAGCTGCCTGCTCTTGATCAAATATTAAAGCAGAAGGCGGCGCTGACCATAAAAATCCTTCCCCTTCTAAGAAGAGCACCATCCTAATACTGACTTCGTAACTTCCAACATCCATTATGGATAATGTGTTATGGATAAGAACATGCTAACATGAGTGTGTGAACTGCATTGAGATGCTGCATGAAGCTAAATGTTTCATACGCTCATTGTGGAGGATGTCCCGGGCTTTTGCTGTGCAATGCTAATGCAAAAAACATTTGGCAATTATACATGAAAATTAATGATTCAGGGCGGTGGTGGCTCACCTCTGTGTCACCCCGGATGCTTGTCGAGGGAACCAATCCTGTGTGGCCCACAGGAAGTCACATGACGTGGGGAGAAAGAAAAAAAAAAATCCTCATCCTACAACTCGGGCACAAATATTAATGTACGTGCTGAATAAAATAGCTGCACATACAGTATGTATGCATTTTACTTGCAAATGGAAACAAAGATATTTTTTTTCTGAAAGCTACTGTTTGATTATAATATACATTATGGCCATAGGTATATGGATGTTAATGAGGTGGTGCACTTTAGTTTTAATCTGCGTCAGTTTGAGCGTGTCAACTTGGTTTTAGACCAAATATTTCAAAAACTTTTCATGTCTCGAAGGATCTTTTTTCGACATCTTAGATTGTTGTTAAGGTGTCAAGTAATTCATAAGAAAAAAAACCCTCAATTCCACTGTGTCAAAGCATCAACTTCAAAGGCAACGACGACCTCTTTCTGGTTTTCAGTCGAGCACGAGGACCAGCCAGTAATCTCTGGTCAGAAGGTCTGAGTGACCTACTTGTGGTCTACAGATGAATCAGGCTTCAATCACTCATGAGTAAATCCCTGCAGTCGGGTTCAACGCCTGATGGAGCGACTAAAAACTAAAGCAGCGTATACATATGGTTGTCCACATACTTTTGGCCACGTGCGTCAGCGGAGGACAGTCACTGAAACCTTCCTAACGGGTTAAACAATACTGTAAGTTCATGTCCGTCACTCCTGTCCATCTCTTTGTTGTTCCACCACAACAACACCTTGACAAGATAAACTCGACTGGCAATGTTCTCCACCCGTTTGTCATCCATCCATCCATCCATAGGTCCGTCCGTCCGTCCGTCCACCCCTCCCTCCCTCGTCCACCCCTCCCCCCCATCGACGCCTGCAGTCCCTGGGGCCATGCTGCGCCCGCTGAAGCGCTGTGTTGTGAGCGAGTGCGCTGGCTGCCATCAATATGGGTGACTTACAGAGGTCAGCGGTTCAAACGCAGTTCACCGCTTCACGCCGACACTAGCTGTGGCTCTACCCGAGCAGATTACGTGTGCTGGGGTGTTGAAGTGCGTGTGTGTGTGCGTGCGTGTGTGTGTGCGTGTGTGTGTGTGCGTGCGTGCGTGTGTGTGTGTGTGCGTGCGTGCGTGCGTGTTATGAATTCTTTGCCTAGCGTGTTTTCTCACCAAGCCACAGCACTGAGGGTTTCGATCTCTGGTCTTCTGCCAGTCGACATAATGAACATGTCGTCAGTCGGGCATGTGGGACACCGGCACTGATTCCTACCAGAGCAGCGGGCGATGAACAGGCCTGGGTCAGTAAACTTTAAAGTGTTGTCAGTCATTGAATAAAAAACATAATATATCTCTTTTGCGAGGACGTTGTTTGCTCATCAATGCTGAGGCAATAACTAAAAATTGTCAGATGTGTCCGAGGGTGAGGAAATCAAGTGAGGACACATTTCTTGGGACAGAAAGGAAAGATTTCAAATCGGGTTCTTTAATGAAGTATTGACACTAACAAGGTTAGAACATCTTTTCAACAAGAGAGGACACTTGTGGATAATTTATTTCTCAGTAGAATATTTTTGGAAGCAAGGACACTTTTGGAAGATGTGGACATTATTGCTAAAGACACTTGGTGATAAGTAAGGACATATATTGAGGGTTAGTTAATCAAAAGTGAAGACGCATTTTCACAAGTATGGTCAATTCTTTTACTTACTTGTGAATTAAATGCACGTTTGCTTCTGTCTTCAATCCCACCATGGACTTCGGGACGGTGATGAGTAGACTTCGCTCCCCGAGTCTGGTGCGGTGTGAAGCGAGGTCGGGTGAAGCTCTGTGGTTCTTGTGGTTTATGTGGCCATCTAGTGGGCTGGTGAAACACTTCCCACATGGAAACTACTCAAGAGATGGAAACTGTTTCTCATCACCAGAAAATGGGGAAGGAAGTGTTTTGTTTTCAAACCAGGTTCCTGTGCCGATGATGTCCTGTGGCTTCACGTCCGACATATTAAAAAAAATGAATGAATTAAAAAAAAAGAAGCTGCAGAATGGGTTTCACTTTCCTTTCAAAGCAAAAAAGTTAAATCACCAATCATCTATTTAAAACATCAGCACCTATTTACCCTTCTCTGATGCACACTAAATCATATATCAAATAAATGAATGGGAGCTTTTACAATCAGACATATTAAAGCTGATTAGAGTTATAGAGAATCAGAAATCATCAGGATCAAATATGCCACAAAGCTTTATGTTCATATTTCCTGCCCTGAATTTTGGACTTCGTGGTTCAAAATCCAACTCAATCCGATCTCCACCACTGTTCATCCACCAGTGTCACTTTTGAAAAACACAGTGTGTGTTCGGCTGGGAGAAGAGTCGCGACTCTGAGAACAAAAGTGGTTGAAGGAAACGGGACAATGACCAAATGAAAAAGAAAACATGCCAGTAACTGTCTAGAAGTCGGTCGGTAGCTCATCACCATGTGACAAGTGTGAACATCGTGAATGTTGATCGACCACAACGTTGGAAGAAAATGCACATCGTGCATGTTTGTTCCGAAAAGTTGTGCATTCATGTCTCTTATGCGCTCTGTCTGTAAATACACAAACAAATCAATGTACTGTATTTAACAAACTGCGTATGGTTGTATGGTTTCATGCACAGTTTACAGTATTTTTTCCCCAGGTTTAAACATTCTTCCACACACACTTTACATCGGTGGCAAGGGGCAATTTGAATGAAACAATAATATGCATATTTTCTACACCACTTTGATGATCAACCTCTTTTGCCAAAAACAACAGGCGGTTAGTGATGTGGTGAGCATTAGTGGTAACACAGAAATGACAAAAACTACTTTGTCTTCCCAGAATTATGTGTTTACATTTAAGTGTGTGCACGTGTGTGTTTGTGTGTGTGTGTGTGTGTGTGTGTGTGTGTGTGTGTACAGGACCTGATCGGTGTTGCTGTTGGTTTTATCGTCAGTGAACAGAAACTGCCGCTTTTCGTCACTTTTTAGAGTTTGTGTGGTTTTTCTTGTTACTTCTTCCCCCTGCAGCCTCGTGCTGCTGTAGCTTCTCGTGCATACATCAACCGGGGTCTGTGGTTTTGTGGCCCGGATGGGTGGGTGCGTTTTTCTTTTTCCTGAGGTAGGCTACGTAGTGAGGTTAGCAGCACAGAGCCGAAGATGTAGAAGACAAACCGGGTGAGACGCTCGGGCGGCTCGATGATGTGAGGTAAACAAACCGACCTTGACCTCGTGCAAAATGGGTAGGGGGATTTTTTTTTCTCTCTGCTCCTTGGTTACTCGTGCAACAGAGAATAATATCTTAAACATTGAAATTGTACATATATATTTTGACAGAAGCACCTTCAGTAAATGTATTCATTTTAGAATAATGTTTCCTGACATGTCTTGTGTACGACAACAAAAATACGACCACAAAACAATGACAGCAGTGAGCTGCAGGCATGTAACTTTCAAAATATTAACATGCGTTTTTGGTGATATTCACTAGCGATCATGCATATGGATAAAGACGTCAAGGAGATTTAATTTCTTTAAGGCATCATATTTCAATAAATGACAGTAAATGAATACAGTTAAAACCAGTCGGGAGCTTTTCGTGTCATATAAAGATCCATCATGGCTGCTGTTGTTCTTATAATAATTAATAAAGGGGGTCAATCACTTAGTCAGATTGTATCGCTCCTTGTTAAAGTTGTTTTCAGTGCCGTCTGTCAAAATTGTGGTGTGGTGAAATAAGTGAAACATAAAAATAATGCATAATTATTACTCAATAATCTGCATGTGCCAACACCACCAATGACCTCAACAACACACCGAACGGAGGAGACGCTACATCACTGCCGTCTTGGCTTCATGTGAACATCTGGGAAGACACTGATTTTAATATGCTCAATCAATCGTGTGATCAATGACCTGAGTTTATACATACGTCAGCCAACTGACTTCACTTTAATACTGCCTGAAAATCTCAAACTGACATCAATCACAAGGTTGTGTTATTGATGCAATAACTTATTTCAGGTATCTGTGAAACGTTGATATCACCCGACAGCTAATTTTATTAGAACAGATGCTGCCTCTACCGTTTGTATTGAAGATCACTTCTCTTTAGAGGACACACACACACACACACACACACACACACACACACACACACACACACACACACAATGCACAATGAATCTTGTTGCCAAACCAGACATAAATATCTCGTGATTACTAATAGTGTCCAGAAATAAAGCAATTTATGTAATGAATGATGTTTGTCAATAGTGTAATATTACCATATTATATTGACAATATCAACATATCGTCAATCTAAATTGGTGGTTTCACTGTACTTGGACGGTAAAAGCTGTAATTTATTGAGTTTACTGCAAGAAATGAAAGCTCTGTCTAAAAAGTTAGTTTATCGCACCACAGGATTTAAAAAACATGTTGACATAATTTAACATTCAAACATCAGCATATAGACACTTACTTTATCGAAGTAAGGGCGGTTCTAAAAGAAAATATTTATGCTTCTTTATATGTTGGAAGTTGGAGTATCTCTCAGAACTTCGGTGCTAATCTTTGCTTTGTAAATTCCCTTGACACAAACTGAACAACCCCAGGGACGATTGCAAGTTTCAGCTCCAAAATTATTCTCAAGAAAGAAAGACTGATGACATCATTTGTGCACGAAGAAGCCAGGTCAAGACGCAACGTCGGTGCCAGTTGCAGTTTTATTAATGAGAATATTTACAGAAAGAGCGAGAGTAAAAGTGACTCTATTCCTTTTTTCTTCTTCTTTTTTCTCCCTCATCTCGCTCAAATAATCAAGTGACCAAACACCACCGGTGTCGAGGTCTCCGTGTTCACTTGATGTTACCCAGGAGAAAAACCCTCTGGCAGTCACTTACAGCAGAGCGGAGCTGTACACGAATGGAAAAGTTGTATTTATTTCTTCTTCTTTTTTCCGTCTTTGTTGGACCTAGCCGTTTGTCCCCTGAGAAAATCGGAGGGAAAAAAAAAACGTTGCATGAAACTTCACGATGAAGAAATTTTCCAATCAGATGCTGAAAGATCTCTTATCTGTGCACAGCTGCATTTGTGTTAGTCTCCTGAGTAAACCAAGGAGTCGGCTCTGCTGTTGGAGCCAACACAAGGAGATGAACGGACGAGATGAGTGCTTTGCATCCTCACAATCAGTGGACACAAAAAAAGAGATACAAGTGTGACATGAGCTTTACGCGATGGACCTCAGCGCGGTTCTGTGAACGTGCAGATGTGTCGTCATGTTGACACCCGTGTGCATCTCACTGAGCTCAGACGGAGGCGTGATCCCTCTGCATCGCTGCTGCTGGCCAACGTTCACCACGACGCACCTCTCCCCTCGCTGACATGAGCCAGAAGCCCACAAACCACGGCCTCTGTTTTTCAAAACACAGGAAATTATTTGCTGGCTTTTGGCCACGAGTCAATTTAGGTCCTCTGATTGGAAGGGGGCGTGTGTATATACATATATATATATATATATATATATATATTTATATATATATGTATAATTTTTTTGTCTCTGTGTGTGAAATCTTTCCTCTAAGTTCAGCAAAAGTACCTGTAACTTTAAGTTCCCGAATTCAGTTTGATTTCTCATCCAGTGAAACCAAAACTACTTTATCTACATTTAAATCAGACCGGGGGGGGGATAGGCAGCAGACTTTTTATTTCCTCAGAACGACTGAAACCTTGAATAATCAGTTTGTCCTTTTCTTGTTTAAACCCAGTTTATTCGCGGTCGTGGAGTCTCAGTCGCACACCGTCGTCCCTCCGATTAAAACCGACAGAGCTACTGTACCGAGTGCGTAAGAGAAAGGTTTATTCTCTGTGTGTTGCCGCAAGGTGTAGGGTGGCACTTATAGTTAGTATAATTCATATTTGTTGTGTTCTTGGCGAGGATTATATATATACTGATTTACAGACACTCCAATTTGAAGTTGTTGAATAAAAGAGTACATTAGTCTTACACACTTGCAAAATATCTGTCTGTACACACTTTCAATATGATTCTTTTTTACAGCGTGATATAGGAACATACATACAGTATAGAATCACTGGGAGTCATTAAAGCCCTCCTGGATTCAATGGTCAAGTATCTTCACACGGCCTTGAAGTTTTTATCGTACACCTGTACAGTCTCCATTAAAAAGAAAAAAGAAAAGAAAAAAAGGATAATTCCAGTTTATGTCCATTTGTATTTATCAGGCACAGTAACATAGTGATCATCACATCGACAGGGACAGAAACACAAGTAGCAGGTGATCAGATTGTTACAGTTAAGCCAGATTGAGAACCAGGAGTCAAGAAGATGATTAATGGGGAAGGAAATGTAAAAACTAAAAAAAAAAAAATCCATATAGTCATGTTTATGTTTTGAGACGTCTTTGAACCTCACCGTTTTTCTTGTGAAATTCTGAGAAGGTTTCAGGGTTTCCTCCAGGAAACCGGTTAGCAGAGGCGGCAACTGCTGCCTGAAGTCTCGTCTTATCCGTCACCGATGCAAACGGAGCCGACTCTTTCAAGAAGTGGCCTCGGTCTGTGTGACGTACTGCCTCCGCTTGTTTCCCCTGAAGTTTAATATGATTTATATTAGAGATTCTCCTCCACTACGACGCACTGTGGGGAAACCCTGCTTTCACTTTCTCTTTGTCTTCAGTCTAAAGTTTAAAGACTAAAGCCTCGACCGGGTGAACTTTGACCCTGGAATATGAGCCATTTGCCGACAGCAGGCGCTCTTTATTCTGGGGGGGGGGGGGGGGGGGGGGGGGGCGTTCAGGGAACGGAGAGCCAAAGAAACCAAAATGGAGGACGCTGTCGTGACTCGAGTATAAACTGCTCCGCATAAGACCGAGGGTTGTCTACAAATAAAATGTGAGGCATTAACTGCCAGCAAGAGGCAAATCCCTTATTCGTCTGACTCAGAAAGTTCGTACAAACCCGTGTCCAAACGTTCTGCAATAAGGTCCAAGTGGTAATACACCGGAATTATCCTTTGTTTTTGTTTTTTAGACCTTCGTAGGGAAGTGAAAGCCTGAAACGAAGCCTGCCGGGACCTCGGTGTTAATTATAACAGTGTTAGGGTTGAAATTAACTGACGCAAAGACTTCAGAATCCTGTGGTCCTGCATCATCCTGCTGCCGCAGCCACTTCGTGCTCTAATCGCCACATTTCATCTCTTCTGCAGCAAACCGGCTTTTGTGTGTGTGTGTGTGTGTGTGTGTGTGTGTGTGTGTGTGTGTGTGTGTGTGTGTGTGTGTGTGTGTGTGTGTGTGTGTGTGTGTGTGTGTGTGTGTGTGTGTGTGTGTGTGTGTGTGTGTGTGTGTGTGTGTGTGTGTGTGTGTGTGTGTGTGTGTGTGTGTGTGTGTGTGTGTGGGACATCCCCTACGTTAGAAACTGCACATGTAACCGAGAGCCTCAGATTAGCTGACATCAGTGTAACTTTGTGTTTTTTCCTTTTTTTTTTTGTCAAAATAGAAGTTCAAGTTCCACGAGCAAGATCTCGAGTCAAGATTCCCACTCGTGATAGAAAAAGAAAAAAGAAGAGAAAAGAAACAGAATCAAACCCACGTATCAAAAGAAGAGCGTCGACCTCCCAGATAGAAATACAGAACACTTAAAAAGCCTCACACGTCTTGATCTCATGGTTGTGTTCTTTCCTTCTTCTTTTTCTTTTTTGTCGGGCGGTCTGGGCGGTCGTGACATCAAGCTGTTGCTCCAGATCTTAGAGGAAGACCGAGGAGAGAATCCCAGTTGACACTTTGTAAAGTCTTTGTACAGAGAAGCGTCCCATGCAGCGGGACTTCCACCTTCCAACCCTCCACATGCTGTCCATCACCGACAGGAGGCGTGTGATGCATCGACATTTGCAAAAATAAATCCTCATATTTTTTTGCCTTCCAGATAGACATTATAAAGAGTAAATTATACATGGAATATCTATCTATATGTATGTGTGTGTGTGGGGGGGGGGGACTGAAAACAAATATATTTAATATTTAGGCTATGCTAACTTAAAGTCCTACGATACTTAGATTTTTTTGGACCAGGCTGCAAGCATAAAGGTATATTCTGACTAAAATTGCCCTCCACTCGTATAGAGGAGACGCAGCAACAACAACAGCGTCGGTGCCCCGGCCTGCAGGGCATCATCAAACCTCAGCGAGGCCTTCAGGCCGATCGCACCCGACTCTCACATTCGTATTCTCCAGCTTGTCAGTCGAATGAAATGTGAGACTGGAATGTTTTTTTTCCTGTTTCATACGTTCTCAACTGAACCACGGAAACATTGACCTCTTGCGTTTGTAGAAAAAGTGAACCCGGCGACGAGCTCCTGATCGATCATCCGGTGTCATTCTCTCTATACATCCGTCTCAAAACTTCTTTGTTCATATGACTCATCGCTGTCAGATACGTACCGAATATCCATTGGATCGTTTTGATAAGGAAGAAAAAAAACCATACCGTAGTACGTGTGTGTGTGTGTGTGTGTGTGTGTGTGTGTGTGTGTGTGTGTGTGTGTGTGTGTGTGTGTGTGTGTGTGTGTGTGTGTGTGTGTGTGTGTGTGTGTGTGTGTGTGTGTGTGTGTGTGTGTGTGTGTGTGTGTGTGTGTGTGTGTGTGTGTGTGTGACATTTCCAAGCCGGTGAACAGTATTTAAAGCTGAGTGGTGAAAATAGAAAAAAAAAAAAAGAAAGCCTCAGATCTCCCTGATCTTTTCGCTCTTGAACGCTGAAACTCTTTGACATGCAGAGCTCCTGAACTGTGATGAGGAATAAACGAACACGATACCTGAAACTGTCTGAAACCACACGACAGAGACTCGCACAACAAAACGGCAGCAAACCAGAGCCGGTGACGACGCAGGCCGAGCTGTCGTCGGGCAGGCCAGCAGACGGCTCTGCCTGTGGACTCATAAATCCAAGACGGACCCATGTTTCAGTAAAATGGGCCCCTGTGCCATTCGGCATCGCCCCCTACAGACTTCCACACACGGCTGACTTGGCTCCAAATGGATCGCCTGAGATTCTAATGTTGACTTTCCATTTTACCCCAGATCTGCCAATCTCTTACATAATCTACGTAAGAGGAGAGGAGAGCGCAGATGTGTGTGTGTGTGTGTGTGTGTGTGTGTGTGTGTGTGTGTGTGTGTGTGTGTGTGTGTGTGTGTGTGTGTGTGTGTGTGTGTGTGTGTGTGTGTGTGTGTGTGTGTGTGTGTGTGTGTGTGTGTGTGTGTGTGTGTGTGTGTGTGCGCGCTGGTTGCCATGGCAATCAGATCTTGCTGTTCTCCAGGTGGGAGTCGATGTGCTTGATGAGGGCATCGTCAGGGTAACCGACAGGAAATATCAGCTGGCAGAGAGGGCAGCTCCGCATGTCGCTCTCCTCAGTCTCCATCCAGAGCTGCAGAGCAATGCACACACACACACACACACACACACACACACACACACACACACGCATTCACTATTTGACTGCAAGATAAAAACCACAGGTGGTCCTCGACTCATTCCACTGGATTGTATTAGTCACTCTGTGGGCGGCAACAGAATTACATCACCACTTGTTGAGTTGTTCCTTCAGACTTGTTACGCAACATGAAACTGACCCGACTCGTAGTAAATCCAGGAGGAAACTCTCGTTCCCAATCCTGATGCACCGTTTTTCAATCCGGTTAAATTTAGAAAGATGCTTATTGGCTTCGTTATTTATTTTCTTGAAACAGATCAAGTGTGGAACTAGTCAGGTGTTTTCTTGATTTTTTTCTTTGCTACTTTTTTTAATTTCTACATTTTGTAAACTGAACATTTATATGTAATTCCCTTGCTTTTACATCTCACTCATATCTCATCATCTGTTGTTTAGGATATGCAACAAAAAACTAATTATAATATTAATTAGGTAGAATTACAACGAAAACGAGATATCTTGTTAACACAAAGGCAGTCAATTAATAAAAAGGAAAGCCCTACTTCACCTATTTACTATAAATATATACTATTCATACTATAGGGCTGAAATAACAATATAATAAGGCAGCATTAAAATGGATATTGTAGGGGAGAAGTGATGCAGTGATTTCCACAGTTTGTGAGCACAGTGATACCAAACCTGGCAACCTCAAGCTCCAACAGCACGACTGCAAATGTATATGTTCATGTTTCATGCTCATGTATATTTTAAATAATGGGATATGTTTGTTTTTACACTTTGGACAGAAGCCTAAATAGTTAATTCCCTTTTATGCTAAGCTAGGTTAAACATGTCTTGTCATGAGATCAATATCAAACGTCCCATCTCACCCTCAGAAATGATGCAAATATGTGTATTTATTAAAAAGCTGAACAATTAAAGGACTCTGAGGAGTCAGATTGAAGACAGATGATGAGAGATGATCATGACATGCAGTGTGAGAAAAAGGTCAACTCAGTGGAAAGAGTCCTGGAGTTCTAGTGACACTTGACACTAAAATGTGTTGCTGCACTAAAACTCTTTCAGTGTGTGAGTGAACTTATAACTCACGTTGATCGAAGGCCAGGACTGGGCGTGCTCTGCCGACATGTAGCCCGACTGCGGGTGGCAGCTGAGGGTGTTCGGCCTCTGAGGGATGGGGAAGGCGGAGCAGGACGCCGGGCCTCTCATGACGCCGCTGGGCGCTGCCGCAGAAAGCACTCCCAGAGTCCGTGGCGGGCTGATGGGATGTGGGCAGGTCCACTCCTCCTCATCTTCAGAGGACTGCGTGGGCTGGGGGGCCGGTGTGGAAGGAGGAGGGGGCTCAAAGTGAAGGTGGGCCACCTCAGAAAGTGGGAATGGCATCTCTCTGGAGTGGCGCATGGAGCCCTCCCCGAGGCCCCCGTCTCCTCCTGCACCACCTTGATGGTGAGACGGGGAGCCCCTGTGCTGCAGTCCTCCGTGAGGAGAGCCCACGTGTTGGGCCTGTTGCTTAGCGTAGCCGTCAACGTAAGGCCGGGGCTTAGGCAGGGTGGCGACGGGGTCCAGCGAGAAGCGGGGCGGGCAGTGGTAGGCCGAGGGGTCGGCAACCTCGGAGTAACTCCGCCGGCCCTGGAAGCTGGCCCTCAGGTGCTGGCTGGGCGGCCGGCAGGAGTAAGAGGCCGGCCCGCTGTTGACGTCCAGCAGGGGCGAGCGGCGGTGCATGTCCGGCGAGAGGCGCTGCAGCACCGGCGAGCGCCTCTGCTGGATCGGGGAGTGGTGCGGCGGAGGCGGGACTGGAGAGTGGCGCTGGGAGATGGGCGAGTGGCGCTGGGTTACTGGGGAGTGGCGCTGGTGGTGGATGGGAGAGTGGCGTTGAACTGCGGCAACACACAGAGGATAAACACACGGGTGGAGTCAGTGTGGAAACAAAAGATTGGAAACATGTTACTGCACCAAAAGACCATTTGTCTACTTGTCTGGGGACTAAACACTTTAGTTCCAGTTGTCGGGGGAATTTCCCTCCCCTCCTCTCGGAGAGACTGAAAGGATGAGTGTTTGGTTCACCTATCCAAGGTCGTCTTATCTTTGCCATGCCGGGACAGTTGATGGTTAGCCAAGGCGTCATAGTCGCAGAATTTAGATTACATCTTGCGAGACGAACTGCGGTAAACATGGGACATACTCAGACATGGACAGAGTGTTACTATGGAGATAGCCATCCTGTTTGTGAGATGAAGACATTACTCTGAGAGAACTAAATACACCCACAGGAACCAGGGGTTAGGCAGATTATCTCCGGACGCCATCCATGCACTGACCACCTGTTGATCTGTGTAACGCCCCAGAAATCTCCTCATTACTGAGCTCCTTGTAAGTCTCCCCGAGTCAGCATCAACTCCCGTCACACCAGTTGAGAAGATTCATAATATCTGTCCTGTTTGAACACAACGACGGCCCCGTGCGTGAAGTCAGTTTAAAGAAGAGATAGTTTGCGCGTGACATCTGAATTTCTTTCATAAATCCTGCCGACATTTACAGTGCGAGCAGAGGGAAATGTCACTGCTTTATTATGTTCGGCTCAAATATACACGACATTCTCATAATAGATCACCGCTGCTGCATCTCCCTCTCGTTACATCTGGAGATCTCCTGTTGCACGGCGCAGACGACGAAGACGACGAAGAAGAAGAAGCTTTTAAAACAACACCCCTTCCACGGACATTCAACAAACACCAAACGTTCCTCTATATAAAAAAAGATCCAGATCTGCACAAGTAGAGTTGTAGTGTTTCCTGTAATTTACGAGATGCGTCGATGAGTCAGTCGCCACTTCCCATATCGAAGACGAAACGTTGTTTATGGCCGGTGGGTTGAGGTGTGAAGAGGGGCGGGGGTGTTTGTGCTCTGAAGGGCTCACTGCGCCTCCACATGAGGAGGAAACACTTCAATGGGACCAGTCACTACACGTGTACTCTTATGGTACGAGGCCCGGGTCGTCCCTGATTCCTTTAGTGTTCATATCACTTACATGTAACTCATTAAATTGCCATTTAAGTGCCATTTTCGACATTGGTGTGACGCAACACGGAGCCGTGTAGAAATCGGCAGTAAGTTGTAGAGGCAGTTGTTTGCGTGCGGTACTCTTCTGGTTTGTGGTGGGTAGTAAGATGCTCAGTTGTGAGACCTAAGCTACTACGTGAGCAGGAAGAGAAAAGGTGTCGCTACTGTACAGTTTGGCAGAGTGAAGTCGTCCTCTCCAACGCGCCTGAGTCAGCTGCCTTCTACTTTCAGCCTCGAGTGAGAAAATGGTACAAACAAATCTCGACCATAACTAGTTTCTTTGTGCTTTTCAAAATGGCGGACACCTGAGGTAATGTCATTTGATTTAAATTGCATTTGCTTTGTATTAAGTATAAGCATCTTTCAAGAAAAAAGTTTCCCTTTCCAACAAGAATTTCAGGATGTAGTTGAGGACATTTACTCAAACACAGTATTCAAATTGAATGTACTTTTACTTTGCTTGAGTATTCAAAGTTCATGCTACTTTGTGGTACATTTAACTCCACTATATTTAATTGATAAACATGGATAAATCTTGATTTGAAAAGTGACTACAGTATAACTACAACATTACTTCTGCCAGGGAGAGGAGAAGGGAGGTTACTATTTTATTTCTTTTGCCAATTTCCCAGGAAATAATTGATAGATCTTGATGAGAAAAAAAAAATCAAACGGCTTGATTGAAGTCAAGGACCGCAGTGCCATGGCGGAGTGATGCGCTCTTGGTGACAAGTTACTTATTATGTTGTTAGTAACTTTATTACAAATTATATATATATATATATATATATATATATATATATATATATATATATATATATATATATATATATATATATATCTATATCATAGATCAAATTATCCAACAGTATACGGAGAGGTTACAATTTAATTTCACTTGGACATGGATGCATCAAGGAGCCTTTTTCCTGCATCAAATATTTTTATATTAATCGCAAACTTTTAAGTAAGTAACAACATGGATGCAGCACTTTTCCCTGTAATTTAGTCTTTTCTTCCCTCCACCGCTGAGCGACTGGGAGGGAACTGACCCAGTGATCCACAGAATTTACTGTACATGCAGATATCACACGGTTACTGCTCAGTAGACGCTAACCTGGACTCGCCTGCTCCTGCGAGGCTTTCCTCAGGATCTCCATCTGCTTGGAGCTCAGCGCTTGGAGGCGCCCCAGCTCCTCCGTCAGCTCCGTGTAGGCCAGAGCCAGATTCACCCTGCAGCAGGAGGAGGAGGAGGCATGTAATTATCACACAGTCATCATCATCGTCGTCGCAGAACGTGCATATTAATATATATTACAGCTGATTAAACACTGTAATCTCCATTTGGATCTGTACAATTGTTGTACACACACGTCGACACTGATCTCCATCTCCACTCAGTCACAGATCAGCCTGGCTAACAGAGAGGCTTAAAGGCTCGTGTTTTTTAGCGTCGCAAGTCACGGCGCATAATTGGAAGTGCATAAAAAAAGATGTGTCATGACTCTCTCAGGGGCCGTATCCGACGGAGGAACTCTATTTCAGGAGCCGTAAAAAAACGAAGGATGGTGGGCCTGCGTCGCGTAACCGTGGCAACGAGCGGATTTGGTCTCAACCCGTGAGCTTGAAACTGATCTTGGATCCCACGAGTTGAAGTGAGTCGAGCGTTGTACAAGAAGAAGATGTGAGGAGTCCTCTCTCGGCAACACTGAGTGTTTGTTCAGAGAGAGAGAAGCGACTGCTGCTGCCCTCAAATCTGATAACACACGGTTTATCTCAAATGTCTAACCACTTTTTTAGAAACTCCTCAGTCTTGACCTGAAATTGACTCATGCCGGTACTGACAGTGGTATATTAGGATGTTATTTACAAGACGAGGGAGGTGAAACCTCCGAATCTCATTCGAAAATCTAGGCCAGTTTGAGTGATTTTCTTGTTTCAACATCAGCATTTATGAAAAGAAAATGATGTCATCGATCTAACCTTCAAGGAGAATGTCTAAAGGCAAATCAATTATGAGTGAAAATGAACAGACGCTTGACGACAGACGGAAATATTCAGACGGCAACAGAACGCTGTTGTACCACACTGTTGTCAGACCCTGATCTGATGAAGCGTCTCCCCGTCGTGGGGAGACTGTGGTAGATCTTTAACAGTAAAAGAAGAAATAAGAAATAACACTTCTCTGCAGCATAAGTAGGAGTAGATGTACACACAAAAAAAACCACGGGTGTCAAATTAAAAATATGTTCCCCCACGCACTCATTTAATATAAGTCTTCCATGTGCGAAAACCAAACTTGCTATTACAACATCATATTTTCACCTCAGAATATTTATTAAAACAATATCAGGGCCCCCGTTCCAGGGAAGCTCACAATTTCATAAAAACAAACAGTTTCTAATATAAGTCATAACTTCCACTGCTTCGATGTCTTTTGTGACTGGCCCACCTACTTTTCCACCAACCTGCTGCTGTGACTCAGACAGAGTGGGGGTATCAAACCCCTTCAACCAAATGTGCAAGTAAAAAAGTAATTTATCCGCTCCCGTCCGTTCCTCGCCGCTCTCCGATGCTCTGCACTGCCTCATGCATGTTTCATTACAGTTTTACGTTCGTGCTCCTCTTCCTTTTCACACTTGTACCGTATCACTTTTCAATTTTTCGCAGGCGCGTTGCGACGATCGGTGTCAGAGACCCGAGTCAAAGACACCTCTCACTCGAAAAGAAACAAATGTGTGAACACCTGCACGAGTACACACGCACACACACACACACACACACACACACACACACACACGGAGACACTGTGACATCCTTTCTCAACAATTGCCTGTTTGAGGAGAATCTGTGAATCTTTGTTTGTTTTTGTCTCTGAACATCTAAAAAAATACTTTTGCATATTCGCCTGTTAATTTTTCATCAATTTCACTTTGTTTCCTCTTCTTTCTCCACACATAGTAATGTACATACTGTACAATGTATGTATTTCAGTGAGTGGGAGGGCTGTGATTTTGCCGAAGCAGCACTGATGAAAGGCTCTTGCGCGAGAATTGATCTCAGGGACAAGAGTATACTGTGTGTGTGTGTGTGTGTGTGTGTGTGTGTGTGTGTGTGTGTGTGTGTGTGTGTGTGTGTGTGTGTGTGTGTGTGTGTGTGTGTGTGTGTGTGTGTGTGTGTGTGTGTGTGTGTGTGTGTGTGTGTGTGTGTGTGTGTGTGTGTGTGTGTGTGTGTGGGAGACGAAGTGTGGGCTGAAATCTGACCTCTAACCCCAGCGGGAATGTTGTCGATAACACTCGGAGCAATAATAAATGTTCTTTTCTCAGCTCAGACACACACACACACACACACACACACACACACACACACACACACACACACACACACACAGGCCTCCAGGGAGACACGTGAATACACAGCGGTCAGCGAGATGAATATTCCTGTAAACACGTCTCCGTTCAAGTGTCTGTCGCGTTTTCTCGAAAAACGGTCAGATTCTCACGGAGCTTTTAAAAGAAATTGCAGAAACTGAATGCCGGCCGCTTTCGGCCCTCACGCAGCTGACATGTTGTTAAACAGCTAACCGACCACAGCGGGGCCTTTTCGCACTCCGTCCTCCTCTGTCGTTGTGCACGTGGAGGTGTCAAACTGTCCTCACACCAGGCCGCGGTGCAACAAACATCCAGCAATGAGTTTTGCTCAAATGCTTTTAGAGCTAAAATTAATTTTCACAAAAAAAGGTTTTTCAGAAGATGTTCAGAATGTCAGGGTTCATTCTAGGCAGGATTATAGTTTTTCAAAATTTCAAATCATCATGTTGTGATTTATTGGAAACGGCTCTCACTTTCTGAAAGCTGAAGAGGGATTAGTCAGGGACGCGGGTGTAGTACCTGGTGGCTGCCGAGCTGCTTGTGGTCGGTTGGTGGTGGTGGTGGTGGAGGGGCTTTTTTTTGTTTTTACGTGGCACCAGTTATGAGTGAAAATGCAGTGACGAAAATGCGAATTCTCTTGTACAGAAAAATATACGGACAGGGTCGGTGGTGAAGTCAGACACGAGTGAAGCAAGGATGGGAAGAAAAAAAAGAAGAAATTTATTAAGTATGAAAATGTGGAAAATGTCTTTGCTTTTATGCACAAATCCACAGAATAAAGACGCTTCGAAATCATCAAATAACAAAACTGCTGCCGCTGCTGTTTAATATGCTCACCAAGCACCGACAATATCTCCTGTATCAATCTGTGCAGTTTACTCTAAATGAGCCCAATTACAAGAAAACGCACCAGGAAACTAGAGTGCGGGCACTGCTGGGTTTTTCTGTGGGCGACGAGTGATATCGTTGAGTAAAACCAAAAGGTGGCCGAGGTCTGGAAAAAAGCAGTGGGCCCCCGCACCACAGACGCTCGCGAAACACTCCACCGTACACGCTCAGTCCGCTCCCCATCGAAACAACTTGCGGGGTTTCACTGTGTGAGTCACCTGCCCCGAACTCGCTGTGGTTTCTCTTTCCTCTTTTTTTTTTTTTTACCTGTGGCCCCTATTAAAAAAATATATTTTTAACAAAAAAACCATCCTGTTTGAGACAATTTTGCCAATTTTGGTTTTCGGGAAATAAGCTTCTTTTTTTTTCCTCTCAGAGGAAGTGAAGCGCAATGTTTTTTAAATTCTTGGCAGAAAGACACAGAGGCGGCTTGAATGCTCGCTCCTTTCTCTCATTTTGTTGATTTCAGTTGTGTGTGTGTGTGTGTGTGGGGGGGGGGGGGGGGGGGGGGGGGGGGTGAAAGGAAATGATGCACGGGGAGATGAGCCTGGACTTGATGCCTGATGGAGACTTCAAACAAATGCAGACACGAGGAGGAAACGGGACAGGAAGGCATCACGTCCTCCTCCGTGCTCACACTGCCCCCTGCTGCTCAGACTCATCTCCTGCCAAACCTCTTGGCACTGGAGTTAAAGTCCCCTCCACTCAGAAGAGTGTTTTGTTTCTCTTCCTATCCTCTAAAACGTCTGACAATGACTATAGCGACCTGTATCTGGTGTTTTCACATTCCTCTCCTGGAGGAGGAGATTTCTGTGTTCCACTTCTCCGCAACTCGAAATTCAAACGAATCCTGTTCGAGCTAGATTTGGTACGTCACAAATACAGAAAACCGATCAATCGCTCGTCCAATATGTAGGCATATATAAAATGTAGGCAAAGAAACCCGGAAACTTCCAGTGGCACGCGGAGGCAGCGCATCCCGAGAGGACGGCAGGTGTGTCAGAAGACAGTTAGCGTTAGCATCAGCAGTTAGCATCCACGAGAGGACGGCAGGTGTTTCAGCAGACCGTTAGCATCAGCATTAACAGTTAGCATCCAGGAGAGGACGGCAGGCAGTTAGTGTTAGCATTAGCAGTTAGCATCCAGGAGAGGATGGGAGGTGTGTCAGCAGGCAGTTAGCATTAGCATTAGCATCCAAGAGAGGACGGCAGGTGTGTCGGCAGACGGTTAGCTTTAGCATTAGCAGTTAGCATCCACGAGAGGACGGCAGGTGTGTCATCAGACAGTTAGCATTAGCAGTTAGCATACAGTAGAGGATGGCAGGTGTGTCACCAGACAGTTAGCATTAGCATCCACGAGAGGACGGCAGGTGTGTCGGCAGACGGTTATCGTTAGCATTAGCAGCTAGCATCCACGAGAGGACAGCAGGTGTGTCGGCAGATGGCTAGCGTTAGCATTAGCAGCTTGTGAAAGTTTTATGGCTGAATCTCGCCGATGTCGCCGCTCAGCCATCTTGCTGCCGCAACATTCTTCCACCAGTCAACCTATAGTGCGAGCAGCTGAGGTGGGCGGGGCCTGTGTTATATGCATATCATGAATGTTTATCTCTCCCTCGCTTTCCTCAGCGAGGGAGAGAGAGTGGATGGTGTCCAGCCCCATTTCAGACAAACAAAATAATAGGAATAGCAGATTATTTTTATATACATTAAAACGTGACTGAAGGGGATCTTTAAATGTGGTGAAACAATGGTGTGTCACAGTCGAACATGATGGAACATACAATAACTGCAGCCATGGCGCTGGTTTTTCTTAACGCTGCGCTCGAGAGCTTGGCTACTTTCTAATGAGGCCCCCGGAGGTCAGTGCTGAGCTCCTCCTGATAGATAATTGAGCAGCGACTTCTGGTAGATCATCTTTCTTTGCTCTCCATCGTTGCCTTAGACGGATTCTCCTTTAACCAACATCTCTCCTGCTTCCCTTCCCCTTCCCTCCCTCCCTTCTTTCTGATTGGCCGTGGTCACTTACTGCTCGTCTCCCACCTTCTTTATCCACTCCACATCGCACTGCTTGCACGGCGAAGTCATTTCCTGTCGAAGTAGAGCGTGAAATTAGATTAGCGTGCAGGTATAGGAAATATTGGGGCAAAGTCCTGACGGCGGGAGGCCGTAAAGATGAAGTGTTTGAAGGTAAAGCGCCGTCAGAAAAAAGGACGAGCGTGAGATGGTGCATCTTGGGATTGGTAGCTGTTATTATTCGAGTGCTGTCAGTATGTGTGTGTTTTATGTACTTTGATGGCTTCATGTATGTACTTAACTGTAATGTGTAAATGTAGAGGCCAGTAAGGAAGCTCCAGTTTTTTAGCACGACTGTATTTGTAAATCTGCCATTTTGTTCTTTTGTTATCTGACTCATGAGATTTTTGTGTGAAGAATTTAAGGAGCAGTTTTATGCAGTTTCAGATCAGTTTGACAGTCCTGGTGTTGGAAGGTTATTTCTTTTTCCCATCATGCAGCTCATCGCCTACAGCTGGCAACGTCAGGATTTTTATTTCCCACGAGAGACCCCCCCCCCCCAGTTCAGACATAGTGTCACATATGTGTGTGTGTCGACAGTAAGAAGGCATTTATCCGCAGAGAAAAAATGTTGGATGATTAAGCATGTGATGGTCAAAAAAACAAACATTGAATTATCTTTTTTTTTTTTTACTTTATCTGGATGTTTTTCTTTCTATTTTTTGGCTTTGAATGTAATATGTACATTTACTTAATCGTCCCATGTCAATTCGCTGTGTGAAAATCAATTGAGGATCAATTCAGGGACTGCGTCATAAGAAAGTATTCGGGCTTCAGTTGCTATTAGTCGCTTCCCCTTTGTCCTCTTTGACGTCACTGAAATTGTCCCGACGCAGAAAAAGACGGAGATCAAACCGACACTGACCCGCTCCCTCTGGCCTTTCTGCAGCTGTCTCATCTCCTCCTTCAGCCTCTCGCACTCGGCCTTCAGCTCGTCCTCCCGCTGACAAGCCCCCTGGGCCTCGTGCCGCGCCCCCTCCAGCTCGGCCTCCAGCCGCTGCAGCTTCAGGTCGGACAGGGCGTCCAGGCTGCGCGAGCTCTGCAGGGTCAGGGCTGGACAGTCCAGCACTGAGGGAGGGAAGAGCGGAAAAAACATGTATGCATGAAACCGACAGGATTGCAGCAACGCGTTCTCTCATTGCTTCTTCCTGTGACTAATGCAGCAGCAGCTTTCCACCGTCCTTGGCTGTTGTACAATAGACGAGTACGAAAAGAGCCAAAGAGCTGACTTCTTCCAAGGGCAGCGTCTTTCAGTTTGTACCACGGTGATGTGATCTGCGTGGGCACGCTAGTGTTCAGCTCCGCTCGCACACACACACACACACACACACACACACACTCAGTCCTTGAGCCAGAAGACAATGTAACATCCCAGCTCCCCCTGCCTCCTCCCCAACACACTCGTACTGTACGTGCTGTCAGACACATGCTGTGCACCGCAAAAATGTCTTCCCCGTCATCAGTAACTATTGCTGCCGCCTCACGCACGAATTATGGAACAAAAAAAAACAACGTAACTCTTTTTTAAAACAAATGCAAGTTTGTGTGATGCGTTTGCAAAAAAAAAAGATGGCGTCTCTTCGCGGAGGTACAGCGTCGGTGCAGGCTTCGGTGGCGGCGGCACATTTCCTCCATCAGCCGCCCACAGTCGTCGAAAGAGAAGCAAAAGTTGAGCATCTACTGACTCCAGAACCGCGAAGGTCTGAGAAGAAAAATCTCATGGACTGCACATCATTATCTTGAATCCTGTGCCTGAAAATGAGGCAACCTGCTGAGAGAGACGGTGAGGGTTTATAATCCAACACATCCCCAGTGATGAAGTACGGTGGGATGTTGTGGAGCGAGCCGCCTTGTTTGAAGCCACTTCGTCCGTCTCTCACGGCGGAATGAATTTGCATTGTGATAAGTCGAATTATCTCGCTGGTTTTTTTTCCGAGCAGTAACGGTGGAGATGCCTCGCTGCAGATGGAGGCGACATCCTTAAGACCTCCCAGGAGCATCACACTCCACTTCAAAATGTTTTTGGAAGCCAGAGCGGCTGAATTCCAGAGATCACGGGGGTCTCTTCTTCTGCGACTGCGAGTGCTGCGGCAGTTGGAACAAAATGTCAGACGGGCCCAGGGATCAACATGATCCTCAGTTACCAGATTGTTGGTTTTGATTCGAATGATTCCGTGAGTAATAGGGGCGCGATGATGAGAGTGATTAACGAGCGATATCTGGCTTTTTCTCTTTTGAATCAATCTTGTAGTTGATATTCAAACCTCTTCACTTGCTGTACGTATCTTACTTCATCACACAAACCAAAAATACTGAGCCAACAAACTCGCAAATCAGTTTTGGTGTTTTTTACATTTGCATCATATGGATTAATATAAAGACCCGGGAAGTGTGCGACAAGAATGAGTGAAATGGAATAGAAGATTAAAAACTGGCTCAAATAGAAAAAAGGACAAAAAGGGTCGAGTCTTTACTGTGCAGTGCACAGTATGACCAAAATAATCCTAAAATGGAATAATTGATTTAGACATTGATTTTTATTCGAGAGCCGCAGCAGAACTCAGCTTTTTCCGTGAGTTTGGTGCAAACTGAGAAGTGTGAACGTTTCCTAATGTAGCAGCAGATCAATAATGTATTTTGGCACAGAGCCGTTTTTTTCTACTCCATGTTTCAAAAAAATCCAACGAAAACCAACGCTGGTGTTTGGAGATCAAACCCTTGATGCACACAAAGCAACTTTTTTCAAATCTAGCTCTGAATCCATAACTACAACAAAAGCTCTTTAGCGACTCTTTGTTTACTTCTTTTCAGTTTGACCTTTAAAAATACCTGGATGTGTTATTGGTTCGTCCAGTCATTTTATTTATTTGCTCGTCTGGGCCCGTGGTGACCTGGTGATATGATACAGTACATCTGTGTGTGTGTGTGACTTACAGTGGGCGTCCGGGCCGGCGTGCAGCTGCAGGTACTGTATGTCCTTGCTGTGCAGCTGGATGTTGAGTTTCTGCAGCGAGTTCTCTCGCTGCCTCAGCGCCGACTCCAGGTTCAGGATTCGCTCCACGTGCTTCTCCACCAGGCTCGACTGCAGACACACGTTATATAAAGAGGTTGTATATATATATATATATATATATATATGTGTTGTATTTAAACGGCCGGCACCATACAGTGTGTTACAAGCTGAGATGGAAGACTTGGCTAACTGGGAATCCCATTTTGCCAAAATGTCCAATCCCAGAGGAGTTCTGCAAACCTCCGCCAGCAGTCCCTTTAAATTCAATCAAGCCTTCTAGATAAGCCGACAAAACGATGCAGATCATGAAATCATAATCTCCTTTGTGGAATAATGACATGTTGATAAAAAGACAAAGCAGCCAAACGGCAATTATTCTAAACAAGAGATGTGAAACCACATTTACATCTGCTAGATCCGGATTTTTATTTGGATCCGCACCAACCTGCAGCTACTCATGGGGATCAGTTCCCTAAATATGCTCTTATTTATCAAGATCCATGAGGTGTTCCCTGTGAAATCGATAGAAATGTTTAAAAAAAAACCGAAAACATCTTGCAATGTTAAACAAAGTGATTAAAAAAATCCTGAATCTGTCTTTTTGCCCGAATCTGCGCCAAAATGTTCTGGGTTCGTACTTGACCCGTGTGCCATCCTTCCAACTCTGGTGAAATACTGTGTCTGTTCAGTAGTAGGTAATGACTGCAATTCTTTGTACTCTCTGTATGTCATTTTTTGTCCTGTTGTCAGTGCAGCGGGAGGCTGTGCAACATGATTTTTAATCTGTTTTGTATGTTTTTTTTTTTTTTGTCTTTCCCTATTAAGAATTCATAAGCATTAAAAATGTAAGAGGAGGGGGGGAAAAAATCTCAGAATCTGACACAGCAATGTAGTGTGTGTGTTTGTGTGTGTGTGTGCGCAATGTATGTAGACGGGGGAGGTTAGAGAGCGATGAGGAGATGGAGCCTGTTATTAACGATGGCAGCAGCCACAGCTTCCTGTGACTCCGCCTCCGGCTCAGTGATTGGCAGGTGGCGAACCTCGTATACTGCATAGAAGTGCCGAGGCTGCTCGGTGTAACTTCAGTCTCACGCGAGCTGGTTTCTTATCACAGAGGGGATCTGGGGGGGTCCGGACGCCTCCGCCTGGACTGGAGCCACTTTGATGTGAAGCTAAAAGATCATTTCAGTAACATAAAGGGGGAAAAAAACTAACTATAACTTTTTTTTAAAGTTCTCTCATGGGTCAAAAAGACAATAAAGTGAGTTTGTTTTGTGTCAGAGATGACTCCAGAGTGGCTCTTCTCTCTGAAGGAAGAGGATTTACTGTGAAATGAGCAGTCGGGTCCTAAAGTCTCTGGCTTCTTACTATCAGGCGTTGGAAAAATGGTGAAATTAACGTCGGAGGGACGAGGACATGCAAATATAATCCCCCCCCCCCCCCCCCAAAAAAGTAGACGACTGAATTCCTCTTATTTAGCATTCCTGTTACACGGTGGTGGCTGAAATGAGCGAGGAGCTTCCCGGGGAGAACAACATGGTCTCTCAGTGTAACATTATGAACATTATGATTTCCTCTTACAGTAATTGGAGCCACAGGTCCGGACTGAAACCACCAGCTCCAGTGCAAATGGTCAGCAACATACTGTACACTGTACTTTCGGCTTTATAGTGTTTCTGCTAATTTATACTCTGAATATTTAATAGGTTCATTGCCTATTCATGATTTTTTAAAACCATGTTGAGTTCAACATTTCATATTCATCCCTTATGGTCAGCGTGTGAAAGTGTAAGAATGAACTGAGCGATGCCTCTGACCATCTTGTCCAGGTCCCTCTGGAGGTTGCTCTTCTCCATGTGAATCTTCTCGTAGGCCTGGATCACGTCCTCCAGCTGCTCCTCGCGCTCCTTCCTCTTCTGGAGCTGAAGAGAACAGACAAGCAGAGACTGAAGGGCCTACTTTTTCCTCAGTCATTTTCTTTTTTACTTTCTGAAAATGATAGAAGGGGGGGAGGGGAAGACAACTCTCTCAACTGGTGAGAGTCATCAAATGTGTCTCTAAGGAAACGGTTGTGTAACCAAGCAAATTTAGGACGGAGGAGAAAAATCCTGCCTCCTCAGCATTTACAGCAACACGTTCCCTCATCTCGACAGAAAGATGAATCATGATTCCAACAATGATGTTCATCTTCTCAAAAAAGAAGATCTATTCTCTAGAACCCGAACCGATATATCGGTTTGCCTGTAATATCTAATATCTATATCTGCATCAGCCCCCTAAAAATCCGGGGCGGGGCTTATGACCTATACTGCAGCCAACCACCAGGGGGCGATCAATATGTTTTTGGCTTCACTTTTGGGGGAGCAGTCGTGTGTGTGTGTGTGTGTGTGTGTGTGTGTGTGTGTGTGTGTGTGTGTGTGTGTGTGTGTGTGTGTGTGTGTGTGTGTGTGTGTGTGTGTGTGTGTGTGTGTGTGTGTGTGTGTGTGTGTGTGTGTGTGTGTGTGTGTGTGTGTGTGTGTGTGTGTGTGTGTGTGTGTGTGTGTGTGTGTGTGTGAACTCTCTCCGTCGGAGCCGTTGCGACCTCGTGCGTCCCGCGCTTATCGTCTCTGCTGCTCCCCGCAAGCCATTTCCTTCCTCCCGCCTCTCGCTCTCTATTGCTTTCTTTACCTCTTGTTGCCTTCCTGTGTGCGATTGTTCACGCAGTCGTACGGTGGAACAGTGGAGTTACAAACCAGTGAGGGAACCTCGGCGGGTCCGAGCACATTGTGGCCGCTGCAATTTCCCTCATCGCACTCGATGAATAATACCAATTCATTTCAGAATGTGCGATGGATGCATTAAAAAAAGACATGTCATATTCATTTATCTTTCCTCATGTAAGGTATAACACTCAGCAAAATCTTGGACAGGTTTTAGTCCCAATTAAACCACGTCTCCGAGCTCCAGTGTGAGATTCCCACGTCAACATCGCCTCCTCGGACGTTTTTCTTAGAAAAACACTCACAATCACATCTCAAGTCATTTTGCTTGGACGGCAGCTTCCGTGCTTAATTAGCTCCTCGGTGTCTGTCGGCGTATGTTCTCCGTGCGGCAGCGTTGGCCTCAATTCACTCTTAATTCTCATTAATTCTCACGCAGGGAGAGAAGAACCCTTTTAGCGTGATAAGGTTTTCCCTCTCTATACATAGTGAAATGTATTTTTCTCTTTTGTTTTCTCCTCGTCCCATCATCGTGCCGTCCCTCATATCTCCCCCTCCCGCTCGTCCGTCGCCCCCTGGCGTCCCCGTCCGTGCTCTCACCTCGTGGGTCAGGACGTTGACTCTCTGCTGCAGGTTTCCATTCTCCGAGTGCAGCAGCGCCGTCTCCTTGCTCTCGAACGAGCAGTACGAGTTGGTGTCCTCCCCGAACTCGTTGATCATGGGGAACTGCAGACGACATTAGACGACAGACATTGGAACCATTGAATTGGACACGTGGTAATCAGGATGATACAGCGAGTGAATTCCATTTTCTTCTCATTTATAATTTTGGGGTTTGTTTTTTGCGAATATTCCCTCTGCGTTTTCCTTTTTTTGATGATTTCACACTGGGATCATTAAAGATTCATCGCGCCTCAACCGCAACTTCTGTTTGGCCCAGATATCACTCACAGAATCAGGGTGTCTTAACTCATGTGTCATGTTTTTTTCTCCTGAGCTAGATTTTTATTTTTCTCTACTCGTGAATTTTTACACAGCAAGTTGTTTTTTTTTTAATCACACAACGTTCTGATATCGTCCCACGCAGTGAAAATCTGGGGAAGGACTGTGAGTTATGGTCCTGTTTCTTTTCTTCATTTCCATCGGTTCCTTTGTTTGTCCTCAGTCTCCAGATTATGTGACAATAACTTGTTTTTTTCAAAATGACGCAGACTGGCCCAAAAGAGTTGGTGCTGAGATGCTCATTTTAATGTTTCCATGCCAACCGCGGCATCTCAGACAGGAAATCTTATTCAAGTGATGCATCTCTATAACATTTAGAAAAATAAAAGATGAACCGACTTTATTTTGTTTCTCCAGAAAAATATCTCAAATTCTTTAGTTTTGATTTTCACAAACATTTTTGGAAATTACTGATTGCAGCCTCCTTACTTTTCTTTCTTTCAAATTGCTGGATAATGTTTATTTTGTTTTAAATGCTAGTTTTTATAAAACATTTTTTTAAAAATATTTTTGTAAAACAGTTGGGCGTTGTAGTTTATTCTGTAAATGCTACTTAAACAGCATTGGTGACTTATTTTCACTTGATACTAATGAAGATGATGGATTCATACACGTTTGGTGGTGAGTGTGTGGAGTCAAAATATTATACTTGACGTTTGTGTTGATGCTTATGAAGGAACATGGGGCCCATTGACCTCTTTTTATACTATCTCCTTCTATACAACCGTCACCCTTAAGAACTCTTCCTTCACGGGGGAAACGTACTCACTGTTTCAGCACGTTCACTGCACTTTTACCTGTTTGTCTGTAGTCACACTGCTAAACTGTCCGTTTGTTAGCACGAACCCCGCGACGGCCGAGTTATGTAACCGCCTGCAGCTCAAACCTAAATGACCACATTTACATTTAGAGTGCCGGGAACACGAGAAGCCGAAAGGCTTTTTCATTTCCCGTGTGCAGTCATTGCTGCTGATGCAACGTCTGTTTCGAGGGGCGGCAAACAACCCTTTTCCATTTAGCAGAACAACTCCCGGTGCTCAGTTTAACAGTAAATGTTGCCCCCCCCCCCCGTCCGAGACCTCTCACACTGTGGAACACCAGGGACAACCTCACTTCAACCCATGTTCGAGGCGGCGGGAAGCAGGGAGCACTTCCATCTGCATCAGTACAGCAGCTGCTAGGTCAAAAATACATCATTCCTCTTTTACACACATGGGCATGTGGACATTTGGACGAGTCAATATTGTGGCGTTCCAAATTGTCCACATTGATCGTCCCAACTCACACGCTGTATCTACAAAGAGCCCAGGTGTGACAACATCTGCACCTGATCTCCCGCCAAAAAATCCACACCTGTCTCTCCGGGAAATGGGCCCCGAACAAACCGCCACTTGCGGGTAAAGTCAACAGCGGCGGCGTGCCGAGCCGAGCCGAGTCGAGTCGGGCCCGCGGCTAAAGGGGACGCGGGACTTGTGCACCGACGCGTATGTCAGGAGAGGAGGGACGGGAGTCAAACTGCGTTTGCATCAGGGTGAAGGGTTTCGTCTCTTTCGATCTATTCTACCAAAACCTCTCAAATCAAAAATGTATTCAAAAGCATCATCATGACGTGTCAGATCTCTGTGTGGAAAATCGAAGCTCCCGTCACTTCAACACCAACATCACAGACGATTCAGTTTCCCTTCTCCCGCAACGCGGCGACGGCTCGCGTCTCTTCTGGAATCGTCGTCCCCGGATTTTTAAAGCGCTGCAGCCTCTCTGATGACTCTCGTCGTCTGAAGCATTTTTACTCTCCACTCGCAAAAGCAAGAGAAACCAGTGACGAGCTACAGATACTTCTCTCTGAACTGCGAAAAAGCCCGTTCAACGCAAAGCCTGCAGTAGAAGTGGGAACATTGACGCTTCACAGCCGCGTAACGCCTCGAATGAGTAGAACGCCGCGGACTAATGGCGATGACAAAGAACATCCAGGAGTCGATCTCTTTTCATTTAATCCTCCTCTGTTCTTAATTCCAGCGATTTCTCTCTCCCTTGCTCCTTCTCTCACTATCTCCTTCTGCTCCCTCGCTCCTGTTCCGCGTCCTCACGGTCATTTAAAATCCCTTTATGCTCGTTCGCCCCTTCGTCCCCCTCCTACTGTACATGGGTCTGCTGGTCCATCTACTGCCGGGAGGTGGACTTCTGCGTCGCCTGCTCCCTCAGTCAACTGGAAACTCTTTGGATTTCTACCACCGAGCTGAATCTGCCGAAACGTTTAACGGGGTCACTGACGTTTAAACCAGGAAGCGTTTCATGTTAAATGAGCTGAGATGTTTCTTAAGGAGCTGTGTTGTGTTAATTCACTTGCAGCAGCTCCCAGGTCAAGGCCTCATCTTGGTTTGTTAGAAATGGGGCTGGATGTTATTTATTTCTTTAAGACGTTTGAATTATAACTTCAGTAGCCTTCCTGCTGGAGTCGAGTTATTATTATTAACTCCTCTCGACGATTGTGTGTTTGCAATATTGGGCCCGTGCGATGCGTCACCTTGATCTCGTAGATCTTGAGCTTCCTCTTGATGCTGGTGTTCTCCCGCTCCAGGCAGACCAGCCGCGTCTTGATGTCCTGATAGGCCGTGATGAGGGCAAAGTGGGAGGCCGAGTAGACGTCTTCGGGCGGCAGCGGCGAGGAGCGCCACGCCACGCTGCCGCAGCCATCGTCCTTCAGGCCCCCGTCGCCGCCGCCGCCGCCCAGCAGCTCCAGCTCCCCTCCGCCGAACAGAGACTGCATCGCTCACAGCCTCAACCTGAGGACAGACACAGACTCATTCATTATTAAATCACCAGACAGCTTCCGCTCAATGAAACGTACCGACCCCAAAAATAACGGCCGGCTCATACGGCTCTTCTTCTTCTTTCCTCGGCAATCCTTGAAAAGTCAGACATCAAGCAGGCTCGCTACTTGCAGCAGCACAAAAAAGCACAAAGCAGTTTTCCCGAGAGCAGTCGGCACACACCGTGTGAAATATTCAAAAGCCAAGTGGCTCCAGAAGAAGACACAGTGATTCAACCCCGAGATTTCGAGATGACCCAGCACTTTACTACCGTATGTCTGAGATGGAGATGCAATTATCCAGTTAGTCTCACGGAGGACTGTTGTGTGCACACGCCAGTGTCCTGGATCTCATCGTGTGTGCGATGCGACATTTACAATCGACACAGGAACCTGATATTTCTTCATGAGTCTCATGAGATGGGATGAAAAAGCTGGTGTGGACGCAAACAGATGCAAAGACAGGCGAAGACACGAGGTGGAAATGTTTCGGCTTAAGCAGATAGCTGACCTTTGACCTCTCAAGTCTTGACAATCTGAATTCATTACAGACGAGAAAGAGAGGGAACGCTCTGTAGGAAGATACCAGGACTGGAAACACACACAGTTGATGGTTACGTTACAAGCGAGCTTCAGCCGACGTCCGTACAGTTCGTACATTGTCGCACATAAACTTTTACACGTTTGTGCCCGAGGTCAAATTTTTCCATAAATCCGGCCATGCACATATTATTCTATTTTTGTATACAGTATATACATATTATTGATGTTTGCCCCCCTTCTATTTCAAAACTGGGACAAAGGGCCAGGACTCGAAGGTTCACACGTGCAAACCAGGATTCTACTGTATGTTTTCCACGTGGACATTCATTTCCTGTAATACTCAAACTCCCGTTTGTGTCTTAATTTGAGAGTTCCTCCCTGGGTGTATGAGTAACCAGGTACCAGCAGCCGATTCATTAGTCCGACTGCGATTCTCACGCGAGCCTGCTTCGCGTTCCCCGTTTCATTTCCCGATACGATACGTAAAAATAAAGAATAACACGTGAGCAGCGACGGCCTACGCTCCGTGACTGGCATGATGAATGAGCCGGGCAGTTCGCTGACCAGTAACTTGCCTTGGCCCCCCCTCCCCCTCCCCTCCCCCCTCCCCTGCCCCTGAAAGACTCGAGGCGGCGCTGTCACAAGTGATAAATGGCGCCCGCGATGTCGCGGCCCTGTATTTATGCAGCCACCGAGGGGACATTTGCACAAAAGTCACGCTGGAACGTGGCCGCGCACGGTTTGATTCACGGGCGCCGGGCGAGAGAGAGGGAGAGAGAGTTACACAACAGTCGGTTGATTTGATGTGCACCGGGAATGGATTCCTTCCCCGACTCCCGGCATCGCCTTGTGAGTCAGCGATTGCCCACTGAGCTATTTTCATCTGCTGCTCCCTTCCTCCACGGTTCCATTCTCCTTGTGTTTGGAGAGAGAGGGGGAGAGGATAAAGACTACAGCCTCAGCCAATCGACGGCTCTTTTTTTCTCTCCTCTCGCTGGTTCTTTACAGGATGATCCAAAAGAACTACTCCCACGAGCACGAGCAAAACCCACCGCGGAGGAAGAGTCGCACAGAGGCACAAAATGCACGTGTGTGGTCAACGAGGCCTGTTTGATCAGGCAGACGACTCGGTCACCTGCCAGCTGCTTTACTGTAAATTAATAAATCCCTTATTAGAGCTCCGTTAATCCAGCTGCTCACTAGACGGACGAGTCATCGACTCGCAGGTGAACTCGTGTTTAGCATGATGATCGCACGAATGCTCCGATGCGCACGAGTACGCCTGCGACTTCGCAGCTGCTGAATTTAACGTGTGCAACACATTCACATGAACGACCTCATCGTGTGTGTGTGTGTTTTCTAGCTTGTGCCACTAAGTTGCTGAAGAAAAAGAAAACCTGTTAACCGCGTCGGGATGTTGGCGCCTGAACGCTCGCCGGCTCTTGTTAGCCCCATGCACGACTGTGGAATTTACCTTTTTTTTCATGCGTATGTTTACATATTTATCTCATTATGCTCTTTACGCTCATTGGTTTTGAACTCTTGCTTCTCTTCAGGAGTTTAATATAATCTACTGTTCTTTGCTACTTTGGTTCTAATCTTGTCCCCTTCTTGTTTTCCCGTGTGCTGCTTTTCTTTGTAACTCTCAGATTTGCTTCCAGACACTTAAGTATCACACTGGATCAATTATATTATTTATCCATCGTATCTCTGTAATGGCCATGTTTTTTTCCCATATTTGAAACAGCTACAGTACGTAGGTCACTTTGGACGGGAACCGTTTTTTAATATTTGTGTAGTCTGACTTTTGAGATGAGGGCATAGGCGCTCGGGTGGGATGTTGAAAAAGCCTTCGGCGTGCGCGTGCGCGTGTGCGTGTGTGCGTGCACCTCTAAAGCAGTGCACTTAATTATGCTCCACTCATCACATTTGGTCCTACATCGACCTCCAGTCCACACAGGGAGCTGAAGAAGCTCCACAGTTGCCACAGTGGGTTTATGTTTCTATTCTGATGCCGACTGGATAAGAAGAAGATTAATATTGAGCTGTGAGCACGAACAGTAACTCGTGTGTCTGCGGTGACCTCGGTTACATAAAACAATCCTATGGAAACAGCTAACAACATACATGATCCGCCTACGTCCAGGCTCGAGGACATAACTATCCACCGAGCGAAAACCTGATAGAATCGCACAAGTGGATATTATTTTTCCATAGTCTATGGAGTGGATATACATATGCTCTATCCCCAAGAATATATATTTATATATACTGTATCTCTGCTATCGACCAGCTCACATGAGGACGGTGCAGTGGCCACTGATCGATGTGGCCTCAGACGGGTTAAGGACAGGGACACACGGACATCCATTTTGTCTGTGCTCCTCCTATTGGCAGCTCAGAAATTAGGCATTTATCACACACACACACACACACATACACACACACACACACACACACACACACACACACACACACACACACACACACACACACGGCTCTTACTAAGCTTCCCCTCCGTTGCTCTCTGCCCCTCCGCCCCTCCAGCTCCATCCCTCCCTCCCTCCCTTCCCTCCCTCCTCCCTCCTCACACACCATCCGCTCCATCTCCTGGACCTCGGAGGCTCCCCGGGCCCCACCGGGGATGCAGAGGTGTCGGCGGACGTCCCTCGCTCCCGACCAGCCCCCAACTTCATTATGGCGATTACCACAGGAAGTCATACATTACCTGGGGGCCCCACATGGCATCCGCTCCTCCGCTGAGATTTACCTCTCCCGTTCTCTTCCTCTTGTCTCCTCTCACTTGCTCCCCGTCCCACCATCTCTCCAGGGGATTAAAGCATGTAGGTCTCATGTTTGAATTCGCTCCCTGACGACGACGACAACAACCGATGGACTCTGATTCAAGTGCATGAGTCCAAATCCACTTCTGCCAGTTCTATCATCAGAAACAGAAAGGGTCAGAGACGCCAAGGGCGCAGGGCTGGAAAGGTTTGGCCTCTTAATGAATCACGGTGCATGTGTTGTGGTCGTAACACGTGCTGAACGCAGGAGAGCCCCCTCCACCTCCCTGTAGGAGCCAGGTCGGACGCAGCTTGGCAGATGAACACACT
>NC_061530.1:19147500-19195000 GCF_022379125.1 Scophthalmus maximus | reverse complement strand
AGAGCGACAGCGAGGGTCGCCTCCTCCCAGGTGAAAGTCTCATGGTTTATTCATTTGAACGGTTCGTAATCATGAGCGCGGAACATTTCTCGCTTTGTGCTCTTTGTTTCCTGTGCCTGCGCTCGTCGGGTCGCGTGTTCACGGCCGCGCTCGCTGCGATGGAGGAGGAGGAGGATCACAGCCTTGAAGTGGAAAGCAGTATCAGTCAGATCCCATGACGCACACACACACACACACACACACACACACACACACACACACAAACACACACACTTCTCAGTGAGCTCCTGCCTCACGGTAAACTCGAAACATTAATGCCAGCCGGGGAGAAACCTTGACAGCTGGAGCAGCTCAAATCGTTCCAGTGCCAGTGGCCCTGACTCGTTCTTGGCTCTCCACTTATTTTGTCTTGATCCCACCGGCATCTGAAGGCTCGCGTTGCCTCACAGGACATCACATCCTGCTCACCGACAGACCGACAGTCAGACAGTCGGACGCACATGACGCTGGCACACACGCGCGTGCACGTACGCTACAAAATGGCGGTCGTGTAAACCTAAGATGCGTGGAAATGAAAACACATTTTCAAAGAGCGTCAAAAAAACATCACTTTTACGACTTTAAGATATTTTAAAACACACACACACACATTAATTGTGTATTTTTAGATTTTCAATTTCCGCCTAATTAACGTCTCTGGTGTGGAAATCAAACGCACGGAGAGACTGAAGCTGCAGCGGACGCAGAGACATGGGGCATGAACAAGACATACCCACACACACACACACATCATCATCATCATAAAACACAAAGCTTAACATGGTTTTATGCAGATGGAGGGATAAAAAACTGATTCAAATCCAGTCATGTCTGATAGAAATTATCCAAACGATCGCAGACATGTAGACGGAGCGAAGTGAGATTGATTCCAGCTCCCATTATTTCAAGAAACCAAGATCTACGAGAACAAGCTGAAGGCAGAGTAACCCAGAGTTTAATTGGCTCCCGGTGCTGATGTGACAATCTGTGTCTGCTGATGAATTAATACTTCATGCCGCCGCTGCTGCTTGTTGGACGAGTCCAGAGACGAGATGATGTGTGAGGGGGGGGGGAGATGAGAGCGAGAGGGCGCTGGCTTGGATCAGAAAGAATATACGATAAACGTGAGCAGTGCATTATGGGAGCCGAGTACATCGCGACGAGGGCGCGTGTGACATCGTCTGTACAAGGCGGAAAGACCTCCGCTCGTTCAGGTGGCATAAAAAAAAGAATACTGTGTGTGCACGTGTGCGCCCCCTGAATGTGTGTGTGTGTGTGTGTGTGTGTGTGTGTGTGCGCATCTGTGTGTGTGTGTGTGTGTGTGTGTGTGTGTTTGTGCGCGCGCGCCAGATGCACGTGACCCCTTATCAAGACGCTGCTTTGATGAAAGTCAACGTCCTTGACGAGGACACGGCAGCTCAGCTACTCTCTCCCTCTCTCTCACACACACACACACACACACATTAAAAGGGGAAGGGGCAATCAAACAGCTGTGAGGGGCTGGGGGGGGGTCTCTTTCCTATATTTCCCTGTTACACACGCACACACTGTGGTCAATGAAGCAGGTCTGCACGCACCATACAACATACTTTCAGTTTGCCAAAAACAGGCATACGACAGAGAGAGAGAGACAGAGACAGACAGACAGACAGACAGACAGACAGACAGACAGACAGACAGACAGAAGGACAGACAGACAGACAGAGGGAGGAGAGAATTGTAGTGTGTAACCAAGGGACCTGGGGGAGTCGGACGGGGACATGCAACACTTGTGGAGGATAAAGCAAGCAGCTGCAGTCGATGACCGCACAGCTGACGGGACGAACAGAGAAGAGAGATGAATGGAGGACGAGGCAGAGGCCTGGACCTGGACCGAGCTTTAGGAGGAACAGGTGCACGGGCGGCGTTCGAAATCCAAAAATTACCACTGTGCACAAAGGAAACAACGACAACAACAATGACAACAACGACACACTTGTTAAAGGGCGTCGAACCTCCCGTGTTCCAGTTCACGTGTCTCTGCACACTTCACACGAAGTGGAGATCATTATCTGGAGGAACAACATTCAACACACACACACACACACACACACACACACACACACACACACATTCAGGGGGTGCACAGGTGCACACACACACACACACACACACACACACACACACACACACACTCCAGCCTCCAGCTTCTGCTTTGTCTGTACAAAGTCATCTTCTCTACCCACACACACACACACACACACACAAACGCACACAAACGCTTCTCTGTCTTTTTATCGTCTGCTTGAAATAAAAGATGAGGTGTTGAGAAAAGATCTTTGACTGCACCGCACGATCAAGAGAAGGCGACGTACGAGAGCAGCAACATTGCTTTTTAGTTTTTTGGACCATGAACTGTGAACTCTGGGATATGTTGTCTTTAGTCACAAAGGAGAACACGGTGTCGTGTGTGTGTGTGTGTGTGTGTGTGTGTGTGTGTGTGTGTGTGTGTGTGTGTGTGTGTGTGTGTGTGTGTGTGTGTGTGTGTGTGTGTGTGTGTGTGTGTGTGTGTGTGTGTGTGTGTGTGTGTGTGTGTACAGTTGACCTGGATATTGTCTTTTCAGCACCATGGACAGCAGCAACAACACAACCAAGGCTTTCTCTTTCCTACGGTGGCCCTGAAGTGCAAATCACAACGACAGGTAGGAAAACACACAACGGCAGAACAGAAACTGTACGACAGACACCCCAGCGGCCTGCACCGGACCATGACTATACACGTCTCAGTGACAGAAACATTTGTGTCTCTGTGAACTGAACTGTTTGCTGAGTTTTACATTTCCTGTGGTTCTTGCATGATTTGAACGACATGTTTCAGGACATTATCGTGGCTGTTTGTTTTAAGAAGCAACAATTCTTTTTCCTTTTTCTGGCTCGATAAAAACTGACGACCGTCACTGTAAACGTTCACATAACGATAAAGATAAACAACATAATTCCCACAAAATCAAGTATTTACTCCCAGTGCTGTTATCAGCCCCAAAGCCAGGACGACACCAGCTCCGTCCATGAATATGCCATTAATACGTGAGCATGTTAAAATAATAAACGTTCTACAACCAGAACTGCAATTTTCGTTGATTTTCAACGGTTCAGACAAAACTATTACCAGCTCTTGAGGCACTGAGGCTAAAATTGAATGCGCGAAGTCTACTTGACTCTAAATGAACCATAATGTACAAGATGAACATCATGCTTTGTTGAATACGACTTGAAACTAAAGATTGAACCATAAACTCTCCAGGAAAATATATTTAGATCAAGTGAGAAGAAGTCGAGTCGCGTTCTCATCGACTTCTATAGCAACAGCTAGTTGAGTCGCCCTCTGCTGGTCGTTACAGAGAACACAGACTTGAGGCACTGCAGCATCGGCTTCATTTTCCAGACGCGGGGGCGACGCTCACTTGTACATTACTCGCTATAGCGCCACCGGTGGTCGAACATGCACAGGGCACCTTTAAACGTTGCAGTGGTTAAAAGATAAACCTGCCATCGCTGCGTGTTCGTTAGCAACAAGCAAACTCTTGCAAAGCCCATTGTGATTGGCCAACAAACAAACACACACCATCCCAGACTGAGAGGTCAGCAGCTGGGTCCTCTGCCGCCGAGTCACCACAGCGTAAAAATCCAACTTCAGCCTTCTGTGAAAAAAAGAAAAACACGAGCGGAGGTTTTTCTGTCAGCGTTGCTCGGTAGCCGGCGCGTCCCACTTTAATGCTCCAGCTTCACATTTATTGGAAATGTCTGCGCCCGTGTCTCTGGGCCCAACGCGGGGATTATCTCACGGGTGAAGCTCGGGGAGTCGCTCTGACGACAGTCGGTCCGCGACACTGTCTCGACTTCGTTTACTCGGGGAGACGCGGCCGGTGACTCTGCTCCCGTTTTTTGTTTCATGTGACGTAAGCAGGAGGAATAAATAGACACGTTTCTACAAAGTCTTGTCTCCTCACAGAACACGTGGGGCTTTCTCAGAGTGCGAGCGGTTATTTTGAGGGCGCTCTGCGCGGAGCTGAGGCCGCCCGGCGACGGGCGGCGAGCAAGTGGGTAACCTGGTTTTCTCCGAGAAGAGAGACGCGAAAAAAGGAGAATGTGAATCCCCGGTGAGCGTGAAGACTCCCGGCCCGGAAGCAGACGCTCGACCTCTCTTATATCTCCAGCGTCACACACACCGGGTCGCTTCTGGCGTCTCTGGGATTTCACTGTCACAGAAACCAGCCTCGGTCACGTAGCACTTTGCGTTATCCCTCGGCCGGTCGGCACGCAGAGAGAGCTACGTGGCCACGCTACACTGCGGTTACATCACGTTGCTCCTAAGCAACCAGGTTTCCCCCGACAACAAGAGCAACACAACTACACGAACCTTTGTGTCGCCCACATTCACGGTTTCACATCAAACTAAACTTTGTGTGTGAGTTTCTTTCCTTTTTGAGAGTTTGGAAAAGAGGTGAGGCTTCTTTTTTTCTTCCCTAATAAACAATGTGATGAAGTGAATCGTCCAAAAGAAAGCAAAGTGTGGTGGAGAGGAGGAGAGGTCTGGTGCCGGTGGGCCGCCCGCGGTTTTACTCGGGAGCAGGAGAGAAACAAAAGGAGAGAACCAGTGTTCACTGCCCTGGCCCACATATATTATTACAGTGTGGTTATATAAAGAGAGAAAAGGTTGAGACACTGAATGGTCGGGTGATAAAGAACAAAGAGGACAAGAGGAAAAATCAAGCTATTTATCAGCGTTTGTCCACAAAGTCTTCCTCATTGTGCAGTTGTTTTTTATCAGATTTTCCAGGGTCATAAATTTTATTACTCCTGTTGGACGATAATAATAAAAGAAAACGTGACATGTTTTGAAAATACACTTTTTTGCTTTGCTGCCAAGGTCTTGTTGAGGAGACTTATACCAGCCTCACATACAGCGACAGTAGAGACAGTTAGCGTAGCTTAGCATAAAGACAGGAAGTGAGGAATGGGGTAGGTCGGTCCAAAGGTAAAAAATGTTATGCTTAAAGCTCCGTAATCGAAAGATGTTTTTTTATTTATTCCATATTCACAAAGAAAGAAAATGAACGTATTTCCTAAAAGTATCAAACTATTACTTTCAAGAAAAGTTCCAGTTTTACAAAACTGGAGTTGTAGTTTTTGGTCACAATGTTAACATTGCACTAACCAACGTTCGGCCGGATAATCTAAACCACTATTCAATTTCCCACAAGAAAAGTGTTTGTGTATGAATACAGGAAGTTTAGCAGTTTGAGGTTGAGACAGTAAGTTGCTCTATGAACTGACGGATTATTATTATGAACTCTTTTGTTTCCAATTCTACTGTTCGCCTCAGTTTTCTCTTCCTAATCAGTTGACCTCAGTGACCTTTGATGGAACTATATCATTATCACTATTACCCAGAAATCTGGAGATTTGTAGGAGTTGAAGGAAATCGAGTCTTCTCTTTGTCTTTTCCCTTTTCCTCAAAAATAAATAAAAAAGCCTTTAAACCTGAGCAACAGGCTTCACACTGAAGACTAGACAGTGAGGAGAGGATGTTGTGTGTGCGTGTGCGTGCGTGTGCGTGCGTGCGTGTGCGTGCGTGCATGCGTGCGTGTGTGCACCTGCAGGTTTTTTTCCCTCCTTATTATCTCCTGGAGCTAATGGACGAGGCTTCGACTCCTGAAATGATGGAACCTCCGATTTGGCACCGAGTCCTTCCTCCAGGTGTGACCGCAGCATCCTGCAGCGGGCCATTAACCTGATTAGTGAAATCTGGTTCATGCCGGCTGGACGCTCGGCTGCCCGTCTGTCACACACTGGACATATTTACGATTACATTTTTTTTCCGAATCAAAAATGGAGAGGTGGACGCTGCGTGTGCATCCGGCGGCCCGGCACATTTATCAACCGTACTTCAGAGCGACGCCTCTCGTCTCTTCTGATGCGGGTGACGCCTGAGGACACATCACGCTGAAGTGGAGTTCGGTACTTGTTGTGTTGGAAATAATTATCGCCGGTCTTCGTCACCAGCCGTGAATCGTTAGTTAGTTCCTGTTTTCACCCGGAACGATGTGAAATTTTGCAGATGTCACACACAGAAACCCGACAAGAGTCTGTTGATGCAGACTTTTGACTTAGTCAAGAGCCGGGCCTAAATGGAAAAATCAAATTTACATACATCTAGATGGATGGGAACATGGCGGTGCATCGCCCCCCTCCCTTCACCCCTCGTGACCCTTAAAAGCCGTCCATGAATATTCCATCAGCCGGCAGAGCCTCTGCTCTCCGTGTTCATCCAGTGATTCAGTCTGTAAGTAGCTTACGTAAAAAAAAAACTAAAAAAAAACACACGTCCACATTTCTGTATACGAACGTAATTGCAGCATAAGAGTGGGAGAGCAGAGCCAGAGGCAGGAAACGTGTGAAAATGAGGCAAAGACATTGGTGGAAAAACGGAATCGCTTTTGCATAAATTAGATGTCTGCGAATGGTGTCAGCGCTGTTTCCGGGCAGGACACGTGTGTGTGTGTGTGTGTGTGTGTGTGTGTGTGTGTGTGTGTGTGTGTGTGTGTGTGTGTGTGTGTGTGTGTGTGTGTGTGTGTGTGTGTGTGTGTGTGTGTGTGTGTGTGTGTGTGTGTGTGTGTGTGTGTGTGTGTGTGTGTGTGTGTGTGTGTGTGTGTGTGTGTGTGTGTGAGTGTGATATACTGCAGAGCGAGATAAATGACCTCATATTCTCACGAGCGGGGCCACTCAGGTGCTCGACAGAAACTACAGCACCATCAAAGCTGTGGAGCGAACGGAGCGGAGCCGTTCACTGTGAAACCGACTGTCGAGGCGTCGGCGTGGCGAGCTCCAACTTTTTAGCGTAGGAAGAGAACACTTCACGCTCACGTCTCAAATGAAAACGCTCGAATCACAAAACGAGCGAGAACGTTATTTTAAATTCTAGCGGAGGAGATACTAGATACGCCAGACTGCATCTCATTTCCCTGAACTTTTCCTCTTGTGTTGACGACTGTATCTATTTTCCCCTGGACATTACCTGGAGCGGCTTAAGACACTAAAACATAATTAGGATGCTAACACGCTAATGCAAGCAGGTATAATGTCTGCCCATGTTCGCCATCGCATTTGAGCAGCTTGGCGTGCATTTCGCAAACAGCATAAATAATATAGGATAAATAATAACGAGCAGAGTGATGAATCAGCGGCGCTCATTCCACAGCTAAAGGCCAACAGCCCCATTAAATTCAATGCTGCACCGAATTACACACACTCATAGATATCAGGGTTTTTTTCCATCACAACCCATGAATTATTATACAAAAACTTTTCCAAAAGCGAGCGACGAAGCCAAGAAATTGGTTGACTGACTTCAATCTTCGGAGGATCTTTAAAATATTCATGCGTTTTATTTTGTCAGAACCGCCCCTGAGAAAAAAAGAGCCTGTTTGCTCGACAAAGACGGAGACGACGAGGAGAACAGTTTTTTCTGTTTGCTGTCGTCAGCCTGCGTCTTTTTTGACTAATCTACAATTCTGAGATTCAGAACAATATTTTGCCACAAATTTACCCAAACAACCTGAAGTGAAATGAATGTCATGGACGTCTTGTGGGAAGAAAGTCCACAGATTCTGGCCTCGGAGAACGAGCGGCAACCCACCGTGACGTCGCCCGCGGTTGTTTGATGCTATAAAAACGGGGACGAAACGTCATGATTGACAGCTGAGACTGACTGACACGTGATTGGTCGAGCACGATGCCGCGGCTCCACTCCGAGATCACGACTGTCTCTGGAATCAAATGGCTGCAGAGAGTCAATCGTACAACCTGAGAGGCGAAGGGTTGAACGTCACACGTAAATTTGAATAATACAACATTTATACTGTATATATGTCAAACTTGAAGTCCAGAGATATCTGCCTTTTATTCACTGATTTAATTATGAGTGGGCGATGAGGAAAATAAGGAAGGAAACGAGCTTTTCATCAAATGTGAATTTAACTGTCCAAATAACTGGAAAAACTCATTTTCATATTTACATGCTTGTCAGAATTTAATGTGCAATATGAAGAAATGCAGTTTTTAGGATCTGCAAGGGTTTGAAATGTGCCACTAAAACTTAATGATCTGCTGCTTTTCAACACTGAATGTCTTATTTTTCATGAGGGTTAAAAACTTTTCGTTCATTTATTTCTGCTTTGAGTTATGTTACATAATGATATAAGGGTAATTGTGTTCTCTGTGCTGTGTTTGTGACTCTCCAGGTTACGAAGCTTTATCCAGAACCCTGAACGCGTCGTGCTGACGGCGACCCTGAACGCCGTGATTTCCCGTTCGCCGCTGCAGGTGAAAACGTTTCCTCTGTCGAAAAGGCGCCGACGTTCCCTTGCTGATTGCGTCAGTAACCCACCCACCCCCCCATCCCCACGCCCCTCAAACACACACATACAAATAGACACAGACACTCCCTCTGTCCACACATAGCAGGTGCAACACTACTCAAGGTCAGTCGGCACAACGTTGATCCAGAAGAACGCTCCACACTTGGAGTCCTGCAGGAGGACACAGCTAAACCCAACCAATGATACATTGTCATGGATGTCATGAAACAAAAAACATAAACATGATGATATAACAGGTTTTAACTTTGGACTGACAAAGTGTCCATCCATTATCTGCACCGCTTTATCCTTTAAAGGTCGCAGGGCGGGCTGGAGCCAGTCCCAGCTGACATTGGACGAGAGGCGAGGTTCACCCTGGACAGGTCGCCAGCACATCACAGGGCCAAACAGCCATTCACTCTCACATTCACACCTACGTGTCTCCGATTAACCTGTAACCCCAACCTGCATGTCTTTGGACTGTGGCAGGAAGCGGAAAGGTCCTGGATGGTCGCTTGGTTGCTTGGTCCCAACCTGGATATGGAACCATGAGCCTTCCTGCCGTGAGGCGACGGTACCTACCACCACACCACCGTGCCGCCCAATCTAATAACGTTCCAAACGAAATCCGACAGAGAGGCCAGTTTCTCACGAGCATTTCATGAAAACAGCATCAGCATCTCATTTAAAAGTGTCAAAACAAAAATAAACTTGATTAACAGGAGCAGAAAAACAACAACAACAACAGGCACAACAGACCCCGGACCCGTGAGAGACTGTAGAGCAGCTCGGCGACTGTGTGTATCAATGCCACTGGTGATTAGCAGGTACAGTATAGGCTCAAGCCTCATGATTCCCTTTCCCCGGCGGACGGCGCCCCCATGGGAACGGACCAGAAGGGTGGGCGGAGGACTTCTAACGAAGCGCTGGTAATCCACTGAAGTCTGAAGACGGACGAGGAAGAGGAGAAAGACAAGAGTTTGTACCGCGCAGCCTCACTGATCCCGCGTGTGGGCCGCTGAAGAGACGAACCACCAGGCCTTTCTGAGCATGTGAAATAATGACGTGGATCAGACCTGCATGCCAAAGGCATGAGTCATTATTTTATTTTTTAAAGGTTCTTTACTGCGAATAGACTTTCCTCTTCCTTGGCTAAAAGTTACTGATGGAGGGGGCAGGGGGGGGGGGCCACGGCTCCGTCCACTCTTAATCCACTCCAGACTTTTTATCTGAGGACGAAACCAGCCCCCCCCCCCCTTGCTCAAACCCTCACTCCACACAGAAACCCCCTTGTGTCTGCCATCAAGGCAGAACTCCCTGAAACCTCTGTATGATGACATCCACTACAGTACATGTAAGCGTGTCCCGAGACGAGCAGCGTCTCCAACGGCTCTGCTCCCTTTGTGTCGCCTCCTACGCTGTGTTTGTACTTAAAAGCCCGGAAATGTTCCCGTTGGACGGCTGGCGGCGTGCTCCTTCAGAGAACACGCTGAAATTGTTTGACAAAACGTGGGACGGAGCAGCGGGGACACTGGCCAGAAACGTGGACCAGGTTCTTCTAGGCGCTGTCGCATCCATCTTCTATTTCTATTAGAAGTGAAAAGGGCAAAAGCAGCGTCTTCCATTTCTCACCTGAGCCTGATGTGCAGCGGCTGTTTTCTCAGAAGCCAGAAATACTCCAGCAGCCCACACGCACGCCTTCTGTGGTATTTTTACACCAAAATCCACTTTAGCTTTTTACGTTTTGCACCAAATAAGGACTTCAAAATAAAAATATGAATATAATAATGAATAAATTATTCTGTTCCTGCTCTGCAAAAAAACCCAAAGAAGGCGAGTTCTCATTGTACAATTACAAACGCTGTGTTGGTGTCACCTACATTGCAGTGGCTGCACAGTGCAACTTCAGCTCTCCTGCCTCTGCCGAGGCTTTTCCTCTCTTCTCCCCAACTCGCCGGGACACTAATGATAACTGGTGATGACAACAGGCCACAGAACAAACGCAGCCGACAGATGTGCAGGCGCCTCGCGGGGTCAGCGCGGGGCTGCAGGTGGAGGCTGCCCGCGGCCACGCAGCATCGCTCCGTGTGGTGCTGATGCTGCCGAGGCGCCCGAGCTGCACGCGCGGCTCCTTTAAGGAGGATGCTCTGCATCAGCTGGGGCCAGCGCGAAGACATTTGCGCGCATGATGAATAAACATAACAAATGATTCTTTCTTTTTCTTTTTTTCTTTTAAATTCTTTTTTTTTTCAAAATCTCACATCCTCTGTGTTTCATCTCGGACGGAGCTCGTTTCTCTGCGGGGCGCGATGGGTCAGAACGTGGCTGTGACATCCAGCTCGCTCCGCACCTTCATCAGAAGCCAGCGTATCATGATGAGGGACACAAAGAAGGGGGGAAGAGAACTCACGCGCTGCCGTTGATCGGTCCATAGATGCCATCGGCCCGGAGGCTGGGAGGCGGGGGCATGATGACCACCACCTCCGGAGAGAAGAAGGAGAAGAAAAGAAGAAGACGAAGAGGATGCGCGCTCTCTCCTTCACGGTGGAGTCCCGGTGAAGACGGTTCGCCGTCCGTCCTCCTGAGCTCCGGTGGCAGGGACGAGCACCGCCGCCTGTGGATGCTCCACTGTGCAGGACTGCGCGCGCGTGCGTGTCTGTGCGCGTGCGCGCGCGCGCGCGTGTGTGTGTGTGTGCGCGTGTGAGGCTCGCACCGTGGAGCTCCTCCGCTCGTGTGGGATGATGATGTCGCGGGAACAGCAGCGTCGCTCTCTGCCTTCAACGAGAACATCTATGTCTCCTGCCTGAGTCACGCTGCCCCCCCCCCCCCCCCCCCCCCCCCCCCCCGAGGGCTTGCAGACGAGCAGCAGCACGTTGTGAAGTGCATGCACGTTCTCGAGCATCCTAAACACTCCAACACCAACAAGACACACGGCTCGACCACATAGTCCTGTCGCCGTGCAGACTCTTCACACCTCCTGCTTCCACACTGTGAAAGACACGTGGTCCAAACATGGCACAGTCTCCGCACTTGTACATGAAGAAGAACAAGAGTCCAACCCAGGTCAGTGTTCCTGCCCCATCTCATCACCATGTGCCAAGAATTAGAGTTCCTTTATTTTAATTGATACGACCTCATCATTATTACAATACTGAATATAGGCTTTGGGAAGAATTGTCCTACTGTTAGGATAATAACATTTCTATCTGCACTGGTTTTTATACTGTGACATTATATGAACCATCCAGATGTGAGTGCTTCTTTTAAATTGATGTATTTCATCAGGCTCGAGTTAATATTTTTGCATTTGTCCAGATCCATTTGTAACTTCAGCATAGAATCTGATCCTGTTCTGATTTAATCTCTTCATAACATTTGAATGGATCATTTTTCTCCCTAACTTCAGTGGAACCTATATTCAAATATATATTTATTTTTAGAAAAATTAGAAACATCTGTGTGACTGATGTGATCTCAGAGATGTTGTTGCATTTTGCACGTCCCTTATACAAAAACATATGACTTGTCCTATAATATAGCTTTATTTACATTTTTATGTTTATCTTATATGAAAATTCTAATACAACAGTGTGGAATTACATTTCACATTAATCACATGTGAAACTGCATTTAAGACACGTGATACGTGCATGGGGACTTTTGAAAAACTAAATATAACTAATATTTTAGCATGTTTTCTTAAAGATAGTATCCCCAAAACTGTTATGAGACTGAATAAATACATGCAAACGACAAGTAGACTTACACATATCATCCAGTCCTCTGCAGCTGTGACACATGACGCACAGTACGTTGTCATGCATCATATTGCACATACGCCTTCTGTTTCATGCAACATGCCACATAGATGATATTGGATCCTGATGGAAGGAGGTGTTATTCCAAGTGCAGATTATAAGTAGTAGCCCACGAGTACAGTATGTTACTTTACTCCTATAATCTTCCAGACTGACTGTACAAAGGCGTTAAGCTGCACAGGAAAGTCACCCACCCATCTGAAATACTGGATCTTATGATCCACTTCCAATCTGGATCAGAATGTCCAGATGTGAGCGTCGCAGGCCGGTGCATCGTCAGAGTTTCCTGTACAGGAACAGACGTGGGTGATGTTGGACTCATGGTGGATAACTTTCCTCTGGGATCAAAACCTGTCCTCCATCTTTTTTTTCTTCTTTTTTCTTTTTTTTCACATACACTGCGAGACGGTTCTTATCGCGCCATTTCACAGCTTTCCCCACTCACTAACGGGCTGCTGCTGTTATGCAACGAGCCCAAGATAGCTGCGTCATCGGAGAATTTGATGACACAATTACCAGGGTTCATGCTCCTGCAGAGGACAGGAGGAGAACAAACAGTGAGCAGAGGAGACAGGAGAGGACGGAGGAGAAGGGAGGAGAGGAGACATGGAGAGGACGGAGGAGAGGAGACATGGAGAGGAGAAGGGAGGAGAGGAGACATGGAGAGGAGACAGGAGAGGACGGAGGAGAGGAGACATGGAGAGGACAGGAGACAAGGGAGGTGAGGAGACATGGAGAGGAGACAGGAGAGGATGGAGGAGAAGGGAGGAGAGGAGACATTGAGAGGAGAAGGGAGGAGAGGAGACATGGAGAGGACAGGAGACAAGGGAGGTGAGGAGACATGGAGAGGAGACAGAGGAGAAGGGAGGAGAGGAGACATGGAGAGGAGACATGGAGAGGAGACAGGAGAGGATGGAGGAGAGGAGAAGGGAGGAGAGGAGACATGGAGAGGAGACAGGAGAGGACGGAGGAGAAGGGAGGAGAGGAGACATGGAGAGGAGAAGGGAGGAGAGGAGACAGGAGAGGACGGAGGAGAGGAGACATGGAGAGGATACAGGAGAGGACGGAGGAGAGGAGACATGAGAGGACAGGAGACAAGGGAGGTGAGGAGACATGGAGAGGAGACAGAGGAGAAGGGAGGAGAGGAGACATGGAGAGGAGACATGGAGAGGAGACATGGAGAGGAGACATGGAGAGGAGACATGGAGAGGAGAGGAGACATGGAGAGGAGACATGGAGAGGAGACATGGAGAGGACGGAGGAGAAGGGAGGAGAGGAGACATGGAGAGGACAGAAGAGACAAGGAGAGGAGACGACCTGATGTTGTCAACGATTCATAAATAATCTATGTGATGAAACTCACGGCTCCTTATCGGCAGTTGATAAACAAGACTGAAGCTGTTTTCAGACATTAACTTTTGGAAAACAGGGAATTGTGTTTGAAGTTCACACACAAGAGACGCCGCCGGAGACCGTCCGAGTCAGACGTCACAACAGCAGGAACATTTCCTGGAAGGTTCAGGCGAGGGAGTGGCGCCTACCCTGCTCGCCCACCCTGCTCGCCTACCCTGCTCGCCCACCCTGCTCGCCCACCCTGCTCGCCTACCCTGCTCGCCGTGAGACTTCCGGAGACTTTCCTGCTTTATTCTCACACGCACTCTGACATCTTCCTGAGATTTCTTTCCAAGGGGGCTGGCAGGAAAAGTTCCAGAAAATGTCCGGAGTCTTCTCTCTGTCATTATCTGCCCCCCCCCCCCCCCCCTTGTACTTAGTTCATCAGCGGCTCTTTTCAAAATCCTCGTAATGACCATGTACAGTAAAAGCTCCATTCGTGTGCCTGATAAGCGGAGCCCCCCCTCTGCTCTGTATCTGCGGAGCACTGCCGTCATCCGTTGCCTCCTTACACTGGTCAAAGGGATTGTAGAAATGCAACGGGCTTGATTAATTATTGAATAGTTTTAGTCCTTTCAAAACAGATATTGTGCAAGAATATGTAATAGGAAGGATTGGAGTTCAGTAAGAAGCTGGATTTGATTTCAACACTAGTCAGAGAGAATGTTTTTCTGTATTTCGCCCTGGGAAGGAGTTCGTTGTGCGTTGGGATGTCGGCCTCGAACTCCACTGACCCCACTTGTTCCTAGCGGGGCGTCAGCCGCTCGCTCCCCTCTGGCCTGGAGCGAGAGGAAATTTCCACTGGAGCTGTTGTCGGGCGTCTGGCTCGCTCCCCAGGCGAGTGGCCGAGCACTCACGTCTGTTGTGCCCTGCCTGTTGACAGGCGGCGGGGGAATGGGAGCCGACTATCTGGCAGGAATGTTGTGCCCGGAACGGAGAGCGGAAAAGTACTGTGGGGCAGGGGGGCAGGGGGGCAGCGAGCAGCGACCCCACCCCCGCCCAGTTGAGCACTCTCCCGGCGGGATGCCTCTCCGGGTGCCAGTTCATCCAAGGGGACGGCCTGATGCTGTCAAGGATTCATAAATAACATCTGCAAAGTAGTAACTATATTCCAAAAACTTTACCAACCTGAAAAATTTACTTTAATCTTCAGCACACAAATGAATCAGGTTTCTTGGACTTAAAGTTATCAACTTGTCTGAACTTGTTAACTTTAAGTCGAACAAACTTAATTAAGTTGTTTAGCAATTTTCTCTTATTTTGAGTTAGTATAAAACGTGAAAGTGCCTCAAAAATTATACTAAACTACTTTGCTTCTACAAATAATGAAACGACTGATGTCACTGACCCTACAGATAATGGATGCACGTCAATAAAAGTCTGTATGACGGAGATACTGTACGTGGGAGTGAGAGTTGGAGGACTCGGTCTGTGAGACAGGAGAGTTTTTCTCGCCTGCTGATCGAAGTCTTTTCTCCCCTCTTCAGTTGACTGATCCGTTGTTTTTTTGTGCCTCCTCTCTTTCAAAGGACACATCTGCCTGAAGGACGACATGTTTTTTGTTTTCCGTGACTGGCGGATTCAAATGTGTTTCGCGACAAGCGACGAGTCTCTCTTCAGCAGACTCACGGATCCAGGACACACTGCAAAGCAAAACGTTGAACGAAACACCAGGTTTGGGAATAAAAGATTCCTGCATGATGTCAGGTGGACGGCTCACGTCAAAAATGTTGAGTCGAATTAATCTCCGAGTACCTTTTAAATGAGACGAGATTAAATCCTGTCAGAGCACGAACGCAGACGATGTCGTACAAGAAACGACTTGTTTTGTTATTGTCTGACAGGCCGACGCTGCTGAAATGATATTTGTGATGCAGATTTGTGACATTTCGCCGTGATGTTGCTTTCAGGCTTTTTTTTCTTCTTTCTTCTTCTTCTTCTTTTTTTTTGCTTCCCACAATGCAACTGTGAAAAAATGTGCACCCTGCATGTTTTGATGGTGAGGCGAGACAGGCCCCTGGCCTTTACAAAGGGATTCCCAACTGTACTGACACAGCCGTCGATTATGTAACAGGAGATTTTGAGCGGGACGCTCTGTTCCCTGACGAGGGCATTTTTTCTATTCAAAACCAAGCTCCCGGAGAATCGCGGACAGAGGGCGAACTCCTGTCCCCCGGGAGAGGAGGAAGTAAACAAGGGGCCAGAGGGTGTGTGTCCCACTGCGTTGTCGTCCACACCAGGACGGAGGTGGATGGACATTAGTTTGCACCGTCCCAGCTGGAGAAACCTGCCTCTGTGACTTTATACAGCTCCACTCGCAAGGGGTTAGTGTTAGTGTGAACAAAATAAAAATGTGATCACAGGTCGTGAATACTACGAGAGCTACAGTATCCGTATCGAGGGGCGTGTCACGCTGTCCAACCCTTTGACCCACAGTGAAACCATGGAAAGCTAACGTGCTAATGACGCTCGTTGATTCATTTACACCTGCAACTGCAAAACACAAGCTTTTCCCAGGTTGATGTCTCTGGGTGAAAAAGGTTGAAATAATCAGTCCCCATACTGATACCTGGGCTATGGAGCGTACATGTCATTCTATTTGTATCTTTGTAATTTGTTTTATGTTAGTAATAACAATATGATATTTGTAAATGTGTGGGCTCAGTGCTACGATGGGAGGTGTCATGTGTTTCATCAAATTGGTTTATCAGTGAGAATTATTTTTTTTTACAAATGTTTGTTTTCTCTCTCCCCTTAATAATTATGTAAATGATATTACATTTAAAGTAAGCAGAACTGTGCTTTCATATCTGAGCCCGACTTATTTGCGAGATGTAAGGTCCTACATTCAACCGGTTCTTTCAAAACTTACAAATGCCAAAATATACTAATAAATACAGCAATATATGCAGGAAATTCATTTTTTAGGATTTATTCTTATATAATATGAAAATACTAGGGTACTTAAAGCTGGTGTCCAAATTTGAATAAATTTATTTATTTATTTATTGATATGAGCGTAAACCCACGATCCATTGTTTATGCACAGTCTGTCCCAAAAACATTTTCATATTTGCAATGAATTTGCATTTCCTGTTTTGTGACAGAGATTCCTGGGATGATAGTGTGATTATTACTATTGTTACAATAATCATATAGCATTAATTATCATTGTAATATATCATGTATAATATGAATATCTTCTCATGTAGGTGGCTGTTTGATTATTGATTGATCGATATTACCCAATCGGAGAGCAGCACAACATTCCAGACTGGCTGCGCAGGCGTGCTAAACCCCGCCCCCCTCGACGCTTCCTACTGGCCGGCCGAGGACGTAAATAAAGACGACGCCGCGCGCTGATTGGCTGCCGCTGGAGCGTCTGGCTCTGCTCGGTCGCTGCGGAGTCGGTCACAGAGGCTCCGTCAGCTGGACGAGTCGGACGTTGTTGTTGTCGTTGACGCGGAGCCTGAACGCCTCACAGAGACCATGAAGCTGGTGCGCTTCATCATGAAGAACGCGGCGCTGGCCAGTGTCCCCAAACACATCGAGCACTTCTCCAAGTTCTCCCCGTCGCCGCTCTCCATGAAGCAGTTCCTGGACTTTGGTGAGTGTCGACCCGCGAGCGCGGTGATTGGCTGATCGTGTAACCGTTGGGCGCTGAGCTCACATGCAAATGCACGTCTGTAAAAACTGTATGAAAAACAAATGGATCATGGATCTGCACCGGAGAGGAGGGAGGGCGGGGGGGGGGGGGGGGGGGTTGCGTCAGCTGCTCCGTGTGGGCCTCGTGAAGGACCACGACTCCACTGCAGAGGAAACATTCATTAATACCTGCTTGAAAGACGTATGACACAGTTTGCAGAGCAAAATGCATACAGAGAAATGCACATATGCATTTTAAAGGGTAATAATAATGAGCATCATCTGGGCTGCAGCTTATATTTATGCTCATATCCATCCATCCATCATCTACCGCTTTATCCATTTAAGGGTCGCGGGGGCCCCCCGAGAGGCGGGGTTCACCCTGGACAGGTCGCCAGCCTATCGCAGGGCCACATACAGAGACGAACGACCATTCACTCTCACATTCACACCTACGGTCAAGTTAGAGTCTCCAATGAACCTGACCCCATTCTGCATGTCTCTGGACTGTGGGAGGAAGCCAGAGAACCCGGAGAGAACCCACGCATACACGGGGAGAACATGCAAACTCCACACAGAAAGGCCCTGATTGGTTTGAACCGGGACTCGAACCCAGAACCTTCCTGCTGCGAGGCGAAAGTGCTCACAACTACACCACCGTGCAGCCCTGTGCTCACTATCTGTCCATCTAATGTTTCTTTGTGAAATTGTGGATCAGATGTCAGAAAACCCACCAGTTTCCCAGCTGGCCCATCTACAAATCGCTTGTTTCATCCAACCAACTGTTAAAGTCAGGCCACGTCCACGCCAACACCATGATAATACATCACTCATATGGGCGACGTGTGTCAATTCGTGTACTGTACTTCCTTAGTCACACGTCACACTGTCCAGCGCGTACACAAGTACCCGGATGGAAACGGTGAAACGTAGCGGAAGAAGGGGATCAACAAACGTGTTTTCAAACTTGTGAGATTCGTGGCTGAGGACGGAGGAGACAGAAAAGCAAGTGAAACATTCGTTTTACAAGCACAAACGAGGAAGCAGATATTTCGGCGATCGATATATCGCAATCGTTGCATGTGGACAGTTGCCCATCAGCTGTGTGTGATGTGGGACAACACGACCCCCGTCAGAGGTCACGCACTAGGCCAGGGACTGTTGAAGAAGCCGCCTCCGGCCCTGCTTTAGTTTGAAAACGTAGTGGGTTGCGTTTTAGACTTTGGGATTAGATGCCGCAGACACCCCCACGTTCACTTCCTGGTTGGGTCTCAACAGTCGGCACTGTGCTTCCTCGTCAGCGTCCTGTCATGTGACTCTTGTCCAGGTGGAAACGAACAGCAGCATCCTCGACGACCAGCGGTCGATCACAGACGTCGCTGAGCTTGTTGTCTTTTTGCTGGCGTGCAGCTGAAGGCAGCTTCTGCACATCCGTGCCCATTGTACGTGAACGGTCGCGTGCTACGCGTTTTTCAGTGGACGGAGATCATGGCGTCACAGTGACGTAACTCGGCCGTTTCAAATTTTCGAAGGCTCCTTCAAAACGCAGCCGGCAAATGGGTCCTTCCAATCCCTGAGCAGCGCAGGATCCGACGGGTTGATCCCGACCCTGTCCCAGGATTCCTTTGCGCACCGTTGAGGAACTTTCCCGTACCGTGGCCAACTGCTGCTCCGTTGCTAGGTGAAGAAGGGAAGAACACGATGGTGACGCAGATCGACCCCACCAGACACCGAAGGTCGCGGCCCCTGAATTAGAACACGGCTCACGTAGTAGAGGCAGCAAATAATGGTCATTGCCTTTATTGATCACTTTCCTGATTTATTTTTATAATATGCCAGAAAGAAAAAGCCCTTCGTGGTTTCAGAGAAGCCGACCAAGTGCTTGTTTTCGTGTTCAACACCAGAATCCTCTGCCAATCGGCGAATCAATAAATGGCCTCTCTTCCGTCCCTGATCGATATCGCGTCTCCGTGTCGCCGCAGGTTCCATCAACGCCTGTGAGAAGACGTCCTTCGTCTTCCTGAGGCAGGAGCTGCCCGTCCGACTCTCCAACATCATGAAGGAGATCAACCTCCTGCCCGACAAGCTGCTCACGACCCCGTCGGTGCGAACGGTGCAGAGCTGGTGAGTCGACGCATTCATAATGATGTGGCGCTGTTATCGATCTGAGATATTTAACGTCTCCCCAAAGTTTCCCAGCCTCTCTGTGATGATGCATTTGAACCACAGGGGAGATTCCAGATGTCTTCCCCTGACCACCGCGGAGTAAACAGCCACAGCAGCTGACCCATTTATTTTCCCACCGTGTCAACATCATGCTCCGAATTACAAACGTAGCCTTTGACCGAGTTGGACCGTGAGTGTGTGTGCGTGAGTGTGTGAGTGTGTGAGTGTGTGTGTGTGTGTGTGTGTGTGAGAGAGAGAGTTGTGGGGGAGGGGCCCTCAGCTGTAACCTTTCCCCCAGTTTCTCATCGCTCGTCACGTGACCCTTGTTTTCAACCGTGCTCCTCTTTCTCTCTCCGTTTGTGAGAAATGAACCCTGACGGAAAAAAATACCCTAGCCATTAGATTTTGTGTTGTGATCAAATTCCTGTAGTGGTCTTACTCAGCTGTTTGCCTTACATGTGTTCATGTTCATGTGTGTGTGTGTGTGTGTGTGTGTGTGTGTGGTTATTTATGGGTTTTGTTGTCTTTGTCAGGTACATCCAGAGTTTATTGGAGATCCTTGAATTCCTAGACAGGAATCCTGACGACCACAAAGTCCTGGGAGAGTAAGTTTCCAATATTTATGATCGGTTTTCATCTCTCAAAGAGACACAACAACGAAGGCTCAGTTGTTTTAGGTTGAGTTAATCAGATTCATGGAAATGGGATTCGAGTTTTCCTGGTTCTTTGGATCCTTGAGATATAACTGAAGTCCTGATCGTCTTTGTGTCCATCCTCTCCGCAGGTTCGTCGACGCCCTGGTCACCATCCGGAACAGGCACAACGACGTGGTGCCCACCATGGCCCAGGGCATCATCGAATACAAGGAGGCCTTCTGCCAGGACCCGGTGACCAACCAGAACATCCAGTACTTTCTGGACCGCTTCTACATGAGCCGCATCTCCATCCGCATGCTCATCAACCAGCACAGTGAGTAGAATCTAGACAGATGGCACATTGAGGGTTTCACATTGCCCCCGGTTGGTCAGCAGGGCTGTGCGATGTGACGACGTACTGTTTTTCTTTGTGATGATAGAAAAACTGTCTTATCGTTACATTGCACTTTTCAATACTTCCTGTGTACCAGTAGAATCACAGAGGATGGAAAAATACCAAACGTTGAGCGTGAATGTTCATTACATATTACCAGGTGCTCGATATTTGCACATTTAAATAATAATTTTAATGATTTTAAATAATAATTTCAGTCTTTATTTTCTAAACACAGTTTTTGATTTTTTTTTGTCATCGCACACTTTTGAAAAAGAAAAATCTCCTTGGCAAAAACCTGCACCATGTTGCCAGAACGTCAAATGATTCCCAGCCCCAGTTATTATTGAATTATTAAACTTGATGGTCCTTTACTTACAGCAGACTCGCTTTATTTTTTAGTCTATAGTTTGTAAGGTAATATTTTTTTTCCCCCTTGTGTCTGCAGCTCTCATTTTCGACGGCACCACCAACCCTGTGCACCCCAACACCATCGGCAGCATCGACCCCCACTGTCAGGTCGGAGATGTAGTCCAGGGTAAATATGGATTATGTTTGGAGTTCGAGGAGGTTGGATGAATTATGTTGAAAGAAAAAAGTTTGAGACGTGTTACAATGTTGTTTTTGTTGTAATTTTAGAAGATTTCATGTTGATTCCATGTCTTTTTCGTGTCCTAATCCTAATTTCTGACTTTCTCATCTCCCTGTCTTTTGGTCAGATGCCTTCCACAGCGCCAAGATGCTCTGTGACCAGTACTACCTCCGCTCCCCGGATCTGATACTGCAGGAGAAGAACAGTAAGCTTTTACACGAGTCAACACAAAGCCATTTCTAAATGAATAGGATGAAATAAAGAAACCCCATCGCTCCCTCCCTCCCTCCCCTCCTCTCTCTGTGCAGACAAGAAGAAGAACCACTCGATAGGCATCGTGTACGTCCCCTCTCACCTCTACCACATGCTGTTTGAGCTCTTCAAGGTACAGTGTGACGTTATGCAAAAAAAAAAAAAAAGAGAGAGTTTTTAATAATTTTAAAAGCAACTTCAAATTGAGTCTTTGTCACGCTGTGTTTCCCTGTTTCTGCAGAACGCCATGAGGGCCACGATCGAGACCCACGAGAGCAGCAACCACCTCCCGCCCATTCAAGTCATGGTGTCTCTGGGAGGCGAGGACATGTCAATCAAGGTACGGTTGCACATTACAACACAGCTGCTCGTGCTGGATGAGTGATGGCGCGGCTATTTTGGTACATAAGGATCTCGCAGCCCCCCCCCCCCCAGAAAAATCACATATATCCCACAAAGGATCTGCGCAGCATACGACACCCGCTATCTTTAGACGCCCATTTTAAAGGAGACATGTTCCGCTTTTCCCTTTCCTCCCGTGTGTTGTATAGAGTTTTTCGTGTGTGTGAGAGGTCCTGGCAAACGTACGACAGCAAAGACTGGTAACCAGATCAACGGAAAAAAACACGAGGTAACACGACGTTCTGGCGAAGAGGTGGTGATCCATCCGGTCCCATTAGATACCGAGTTGAGGTGTGGAGGTAGATTGGCAGCAGCACACGCTGAACAGGGAGAGGGAACAAGGTGGAAACATGGGAAACACACACACACACACACACACACAGAAACACACACACACTGTTTCTGAACCAGGAAGTCTGGTCATTGAAGTCATGTGTTGCTGCAGGTGATAGAGATTTAGTTTGCAGCCTCTTCACCGTGCGTTTTTATCTCTAAGTCCTAATATGGAGCTAGAAGTCGAGGATATCTTTTCCCTGATGTTCCAGCTCCGGCAGCAGCAGCAGCCTGTGACGGACTCAGGCTCAGCTCCTCTTTGCACGTTCACCGTGACGATATGCGGAGTCAACAAAACAGAAAGCCGAGTACTCGTGACAGGCAGGCACTCGTCTGCTGGCATCGCCCGTCATCGCTCTCTCTCTCCGTCTCCGCCCTCCCCCCTCTGTTCCCGTCCCCGCCTGTAGGTGAGCGACAAGGGCGGCGGCGTCCCGTTCCGGAGGATCGAGAACCTCTTCAGCTACATGTACTCCACCGCCCCGGCGCCGCAGATCGGAGAATACACGCGGCCTCCACTGGTGAGTACGGACACACAAGATTGAAATCGTGGCATCGTTTTTTCTTTTTTCTCAAAACGCGAGTGATGTCACAATGCACAGGGCGAACTCCACTAAAGACCTGAGGAGGAGCTGCGACACACAACGAAGCCCTGACATAACCCCCTCCGTCTCCTCCTCGCTCTCTTCCGCAGGCCGGCTTCGGCTACGGTCTGCCCATCTCCCGGCTCTACGCCAAGTACTTCCAGGGCGACCTGCAGCTGTACTCCATGGAGGGCCACGGCACGGACGCCGTCATCTACTTGAAGGTGAGCCAGACGCAGTGACGGAGCACCAGGCGGTGACAGGATGCCAAGAGGCTGAATATAATATCGGGGGAGAAAATTGTCCTACGACTTCGCCGTTGCGAAAGACGAACCTGAACTCTGCAGACCTGTGGAGCCGGTTCGTCTCCACACTGTACGTTTGTCGTATCTGAGGGAATCTCTTCATCCCCTTTTGGCACAAACGTTCACTTCGACTTGAGGAAGAGCTGATTTGATTTTGGTCCAAGGTCAACATCACTGTGAGCTCTCCAAAGACATTTTTGGCCATAACTCAATAATTCACATTCTAATTATGACAACATAGACTCAACACCTTTAATTATATTCCTTCAGAATCTTCTGATTCGTCTGTCCCGAGGGAATTTCCATTGCAATGTCTCAATGTCGTGGTCAAAGGTCAAGGTCACTGTGACCTCACAAGTAGAGTCTGGCTAATTTATCTATCGGCCGATAGAAATCCTTATCAGAATTTTTCAGTTTACTGATATGAAAACTTTTATTTTATAGAATAAACACAATGTTTTTTATGTTTACTTTTTAAGTAAAAAAAATAATTAATTCGAGCACTTTATATTTTGTTATATTTGTGTTTTCTTTCATTTATACTTTTTAGAATAAAGTTTATCGTTAAACTGTCAAATATCAAGCCTCAATTAAATTTCTTTTTTGTCATAGGTGTGACACAACACAAGAATATCCGCTCTCTGTTCGGACGTGGACATTAGTGACGTCGTGGACATTAGTGACGTCGGGAAATCGGGAGGAGCTTAACGCTCTTGATCTTCATCAATATTATAAATAATCTTATAATTATGTATCCAAATACATAATATTTCGCCCGAGTGAAGCAAATTTCGCATCTACTCATCTCTTTGCATTGAAACTGGATGTGATCTCATCGCACAGAAATGTGCTTGTTTGTTTGGTGTGAACGCACCATAACAATCATTGCCATGTTTTTTTTTCAATATACATATCGGCCGGTACAGTTTTTTACTCTTTTTCCGTGAAATACAATTAACTCCTCTCTGATAAGACTCCTTCACTACATATGTGACATGAGTCCGGACGGACATGTTGACTGCCTGCTGACTGATTCCGACTGTCTGATTCCCCGTCCCCCAGGCGCTGTCCACCGACTCCATCGAGAGGCTGCCGGTCTACAACAAAACCACTCTGAGGAACTACAAGGTGAGCCAGGAGGCGGACGACTGGTGCATCCCCAGCAAGGAGCCGCTGGATCTGAGCAACTACAAGGTGGCCAAGTGAAAGGGTCCTCCGGAGAATATGCGTCTCCATATTCCTCACGTCGCCGTCTGCCGAGGTCGACGGGGTTTTAACGTCTTCGTGTTGTTGTTGTTTTCAGCCTCTGTTGTCATTTGGGCTTTTTCATAGGGAAATAGACAAAATAGAAAAACAGCTACTAACGTGTCACAGTCAACGCGGGGACGCAAAAAAATACACCTAGCTTCAACAGAGTGTGTGTGTGTGTGTGTGTGTGTGTGTGTGTGTGTGTGTGTGTGTGTGTGTGTGGACATGGAGATGGACATGGAGATGGAGATGGAGGCAGCACCCAGCATGCAACGGGAGTAAAAGTGTGAATATGAGAGAACGAGGCGGGTTTAAGCTTTCCATTTAAACACATTGTACATGTTCTGACATGTAAATATTTGACATAAAGAGATATTAAATAAAACAAGGGGCGGGGCCTGTTGAGGACCCCCCCCCCCCCACCAAGCCTTACAGTAGCGACTTTCACCCAAAGGCTCCTTCGTTGAAATTACTTGAAACTATTTCAAAAAAACAAGTCCTCTTATTGCACGTGGTTGAATTTTCAGTTCTGTGAAACTGTCGAGTCGCAAGATCTGAACAAAAAGTTTGACTCTGACGTCCATTGTTTATTTTAGTTTTTTTGGTGATTTCTGCCGTCGACGTTTTGTTCTGGCTTTTGATTATTCAAAAAAAACGATAGTGTTATCTTCTTAACAAAAGTGTTTTTGTTTTGTTTTTGGACCAGGATGAATGTAATCCACTCTTCTGTGCATTAAGTTGCATAATGGAAAGTACAGTACAGTGACGCCTGAGTTCTCTCTGCTTGTAGCTGCTGAACCCCAGAAGTCAGATTGTGTTTGGGTTTGGTTTCAAGCACTGTGCCATATGAGGACAGAATGTCGTGGGTCCATACGTGTTGGAGATGGAACAGTTTTCTTTTTGTATTATAGTTAAAGAAATGAATCGTGCAGGATGTTAAAGGTTATTTTTATAGCTTCACTTTTGTGACTGAAATGATTTGTAAATACTGTAAATAATAATAAAAAAAGAACAGCTTCACTTCCTGATATTGTTTGTGTGTGTGAGATTTTTTTTCTTTAAACCTCAGTGTCACAGGATCTGGTGTCGCCGCGGCGACGGGATCGAGTTCAGCAACTTGACCCTCCGGCCGTTCGAGCACCAGACCCCCCCCCGGGCACAAAATGTTTTGACTGCGTGTACGTAAAGATTGATGTCAGGGGAAGTTACCACTTGTGGTTATGGAAAGTTTTGGCACTATTATGTCACCAAACGGCTGATAGAACAATACAGCCGATCGGAAGCCAGGGGGCGCTGAAGGCCCCACCATGGAGGCACTAGAGGAATTTTATTCCTATAGTGTTATAGGAGCTTATAATTTATAATAGTAGAACATAACTAATATTATGGATTCTCATGCTACAGCCATTTCATCCCTCTGTGGTCAGTCTGGAGTGGAGAAAAAAACACACTTGGTTCAGTGTCACCGCTCGCTGCTGAGCAAACTGTCGACAGAGCAACAATTTCCTGTCTACGTTTGCAACTATGACCTGTGAGAATCGACACTCTGCTCCGAGTGTGAACGATTCCGTTAAACTGAAGTTTGTAGTTTCCCCCTTTGTCGCTGCATCAGTGTGTCGCCCACATCAAGTCCTGCTCGGACGCTGGAAGAGTTTCTCATCGTACTGACATGAAGAGGTAAGAGGGACGCTGAGGTTCATGCACTTCATCTCTTTCTATCTGGTTACAATATAATATAATAATCTGGAAAATATCTTCATGATGATTTTCTTTTCTTTCAGTGCACACATGTCTTTATCCTGGTGAACTTCTCATCACACACACACACACACACACACACACACACACACACACACACACACACACACACACTGGTCAAAGCAACGTATAGAAGGTACAGTTTCCATCATATTCTCTTCATATCCCAACTATTGTTGTTATTGTCTTGAAAATGTTAAATTGATCCTTTTTCTTATTTTTCCAATATGACTTTTGTAGTTTTTCCCCCTGTGCATGATATGCACAATAATGACATTATTTTACACATGGATATGATTTTCCTTCACAATTCATTACACTGCACTATAATTAATTTCTCCATATCTGTTATGTTGCATTCACAACAAAGAACAAACACACAGATCGATTAAAACATTTAGGTTCATACATTATTACGTCTTCCTTTATATTCTCATCTTCTCTGCGTGTTATTATTCTATCTGATGAAAATAACCTGTGTTTAGATATTTGCTTTTTATTTTCATACCAGTGAAAATATAAACCTTTTGGCTGAAATCATTCAAATTCTCATTTGGAGCAGTGGTATTCAATAACACAATGACACGAATCTTGGACAGAATTTCCTTTTTCTTATGCAACAGGTAGATGTGACTGTCATTTTCACATAACTCCAGCATCGTGCGTCCGTCCGCAGATGGTTGTCTTGGCCATGGCCGTGTTCGTGACCTTGACGTCTTGTGCCGTCGGCTGCTCAGGGAACTCGAACTCTGTGAGTATGAGTCGCGGATGAAACGTCCAAATTCGTCCATGATGCAACAAAAACGTTTTTGCCTTTTTCTGTTTCCCAGATGTTGTCCGGCACAGAAGAGAATAGAACATTACACAGACTCCAGATCTGACAGACACTTTTTGTTTTTCTGTTCCAGACTGAGCTGAAGCTTTGGAGCAGGAGACGTCCACCTGCTGCTGCTGCTGCTGCTGCGTCCAAGGTGAAGTGATCGACTTGTGTGACCATGAAATGTATGAATGTGTTTGGTCAGACAGAGAAAAGACGTTTGAAGGCACCTCGGATTTGTGATTTCACATTTTTTTCTTTTTTAATTTAGTGAAAATACACCAAAAAGAAAAGGAGATTATAAAAAGTGAACAGCAACATAGTGACCAATGACAAACATCTCACAATGTGAATTCATTTACACATTAGAGAAAAGGTTTTTAATGATAAAAAAAAACAAAAACACGTTAATGTGTGTGAAATCAAACGCTCCCTTTGCTGCAGGAGACGGAGAATCTACGCTGTGAACCAACGACACCTCAGGAAGCTCTGACTCAGGTAAACTGTACCTACTCTACATGCTGAACTTACTCTACTGTACATCAGCTCCTACATGACTTGTCTCTAACTTTTCATCCACAGATGTACAGAGGAAGCGCCAAGAAACGAGCGCAGAGGGAAGTCGGTCAGTCTGAGCAGCCGCAGCCATCGTCACATAGAATTTCAAAGTGAGCGCCGACGACATCTCGCCTCTGCTATTCTCACGCAGGAGCCAGCGTCCCATCGTATGGCACACACGGTGACGACGATGATGGTGGTGACGAGGAAGAGGGGGAGGAAGACTCTCGCAGGCCAGGTGACCCCTGCTTCCACCACACGGTCCTGGACCAGGCCTGGCGCGCCACCAACACCACCGCCAAGTCCAAGATGTGCGACCGCCAGGTCAAGTGGAAAGGTAACAAGGTTCACTGTACGAACACATGCTCTTCAGCGACGATAACACCGGCTATGATTGTTTTATCTCTTTCCTCTTTCGAAAAGGCTGGTACCGCCTCCATTACAAGGGTCAGAGCATCCAGATGCCCGAGCGGTGTGTCCCCGTGAACAGGTGCGGCACCAACGCCCCGCTGTGGCTGCAGGGGCCCCACCCGAGGAGGCGGGACGGCGTCGTGACCCGCAGGGTGTGCGGCCACTGGAAGAAGAAGTGCTGCGCCTTCCGCTCCAACCCCATCAAGGTCAAGAAGTGCCGCGGCAACTTCTACGTCTACGAGTTCACCGTGCCGACGTCCTGCTCCCTGGCCTACTGCGCAGGCACGTGTTACCTTTTCGCATGTTGCTGCCATAACTTCATCAAGAATGTTTTTGTTATTGAGTTTTCCTCGCGACGGGAGTGTTTGAATGAAGGAAACCAACTGCAGGGATGAGATTGAGAATGAGAGTTGAGTCTTCGATTATTTGGAGCCATTAGATTACAAAAATAGTGTGATCAAAATCTAAATATGTTTGGATTTCTTCAAAGAAAAAAAACATTGAAAATATTCATGTCATTCCTTTTTCATATTGTGATTTTAAAATTGCCATATTTAAAGACTTAATCAAAGAGTAATCAAGTAATCCTTGACAATGTAACTATAATCTAATTACACTTTCGTGATCTTAATCTGGTTTGATTATATAAAAAAAAAATTGTAATCTGATTACGTAATCCAGATTACATGTAATTCGTTACTACCCAACCCTTCTTAATTGGAAGGCAAACTATAAAAAATATTTTTCAATGTACTAATTCTGCAAAGGCACTAGATCCTGTAGGTGATGAACTTTCATAAAAGACTCTTTATAGAATAAAATCAATAGTGATCAGTACATAGAGTCTATATTATAATATTTTTCTTCCAGTATTATTGTTGTTGTATCTTTCAAAATAGAAAATGAGTTCGAAGATATCCGGAGATTAAGACTGAGATTCAGATTTCTGAGAGGTCAGAGGTCAGAGGTCAGAGGTCAGAGATCCCAGCTCACGGTCGCCCCAAAAAGTTTGGACCGATGGAATCTGAATCCTACGATCTTCTCCGAAGCTCCACGTTGAACACGTCCGGTGTCTGAACCATGCTGTCGTGCGTGTGTCTCCTCAGACGTCAACACTCTGGTGTGTGGACGCTGCAGGAGGAACCAGTCGTGCGTGAGCCGGGACAAGATCAACTGGAGGTGCAAGACGAAGAAAAGAAAAAGTTTGTGTTCACTTTCAGGATCTACACTAACTTGTCAGAGAAGCCGATCTCGACTTGATCCTGCAGTTTCATAAATGCAGAGAGTCGGATGAGATATCATTTTCTTTTCTAAATATGAAGCAACAGTCAGGAGATGGGAAGCTGAACTTAGATTCAAAGCTTAGTGTGGAGACAGGAGAGTTTTTGTAAGATTTGAACAGATTAGATATATCATTTTAATAAATTAGATCTGTTTTTTAACCTCTGGACAGAAGCTGTCTAGCTGTGTCCCCCTGCGTCCAGTCTTTATGCTAAGCTAAGCTAACCATCTCCTTTCTGTGGCTTCAAAATCTCATTTTCTATTTAACTAGTTATTATAATATTCTGTTCAGTTTTGGTTCAGTCTGCTCAGTTTTCACTTTTCAGTGTTCTACTACAACTCTGTGATGACATCTCTCTCCGTGGGTCAGTGTCCCACAGGCAGGTCCACTTCTTCGCGTCGTACCCCGGCCAGCTCGTGGGCAAAGTGAACAGGATCAAGTACAGCAAGGTGCTGGTGAACATGGGCCGGGCCTTCAGCAGCAGGACCGGAGTGTTCCGGGCTCCGGTCAAGGGCGTCTACCAGTTCTTCTTCTCCACCCAGACGTCCAACGCCGGCCTCCAGACCGACCTGTGGCTCGTGGTCAACGGCTACTGGGTGGCGGTGTCTCGCACGCGAGTCCCCCGTCCCGCCACCGTGGGCGGCCTGACCACGTACATGACCTTCCTCCGCAGGGGGGCCGTGGTGTACGTCACCCACAACTGTGGCCGGTCCTGGGCCAACGCCGCCTCAACGACCATCACGTTCGGGGGCTCGCTGCTCGCACAGATGAAATAATGTTTGGAATTAGATATGTGTAGATTTAGATATGTGTTTTTCAGTAAACATGTATCACTACAATGTTTACACCTTCTCCTTGTTCATCAGGTCAAGATTACATTTTTGTGGGTCCAATATATAGTTTTTATCTGAGCTTTAATGCTAATGTCGCCACTGTATCCTGCTGAATCCTGTCTGGTATAATGCTGAAAGATAAAAATAAAATACATCCATCCATCCATCCATCCATATATTAATCTATCTATCTATCTATCCATCCATCCATCCATCCATATATTAATCTATCTATCTATCCATCTATCTATCCATCCATCCATATATTAATCTATCTATCCATCTATCTATCTATATATCTATCTATCTATCTATCTATCTATCTATATCTCCCCTATCTATCTATCTATCCATCTATCTATCCATCCATCCATATATTAATCTATCTATCCATCTATCTATCTATCTATCTATCTATCTATATCTCCCCTATCTATCTATCTATCCATCTATCTATCTATCCATCCATCCATCCATATATTAATCTATCTATCTATCTATATCTCCCCTATCTATCTATCTATCCATCTATCTATCTATCCATCCATCCATCCATCCGTCCATATATTAATCTATCTATCTATCTATCTATCCATCCATCCATCCATATATTAATCTATCTATCTATCTATCTATCTATCTATCCATCCATCCATCCATATATTAATCTATCTATCTATCTATCTATATACCTATCTATCTATCTATCCATCCATCCATCCATTTATTAATCTATCTATCTATCTATCATCCATCTATCTGTCTCCATGTAGAAAAGGCCTCAGCCTCAGTTGTCCACTAGGTGGCGCACTGACCTCAGTAGGAGTTCAGTTGGGAGCTTCACTCTCACTCAACACGGTTCAGATGATCCAGAAGAACACATCAAAGTCAGTGATTCATCCTCTGTCATAACAACACTTTCATTCATTCATTCATAACCCACTGGAAAGAAAAAATAAATAATCTGACATCAGATTTTTTTTATTTTTTTTCCTTTTATGGTAACAGAGGGCATCAGGGCAAAACGTGAGGCGGGGCCTCGTCATCGATGAAATATGACAGAGGGGCAGGGGGGTGGTGGGGCAGAGGGGGAGGGGGGCAGGGGGGCAGGGGGCGGTGGTCTCCACAGAATACTCGTGATGCTTTTCATCTGAGACTCTGAGCGACACCTCTGCACCGGGGCAGGGCGGGGGGGCGGGCACTGGGGGCAGCAGGCCGCCCTCCTATTGGCGGAGGCTCGGCTGCGGACGACAGGAGAGAAAAACTCCAGGAAAAAGCACCGTCCGGAGCTGGCGCACGACGCGGCGGGACGACGGTCTGCGTCTTGGGCGTGAAGAGCGCGGAGCTGAGGACACGTCGGGACCGGCCGTTTTGTGTCTCATAGGAAAAGTCGGACTTCTGACAAGGCAACGCGCGTTTCCTGTCGCCAATTTACTCTTTTCGTGGCCACTAGGTGTTTACTTTTGTGTTGTTTTGTTTTCGAAATTAAAACATGACTGAAAGGACAATTTGACTTTTACGCACGGATGGAATTACGCAGCGGCGACGCAGGCGCACTGTGAGGAGAGGAGGCGCCCGCCAACCTTCACCTCTCATCGACTCTTCACAGAAAGCGGTTGAAACATTTCTCTCTCTTCTTTTTCCTTCTTCTTCTTCTTCTTCTTCTTCTTCTTTTCTGTCGTTTCCCCGGAGCCTCGCGGAGAGAGAGAGAGAGAAGAGGAACATGGCAGAACACGAGAGTCTGGAGTTCGGGAAGGCAGATTTTGTTCTTCTGGACAATGTGTCTTTGGAGGAATTCATGGCCAACCTGAAACTCAGGTAAGTCCCACCTGCGGCGGACCCTCGAACTCAACACCTGGGGGGGGGGGGGGGGGGTTGTTGTATCTCAGCGTCCTCATCACGTTGCTTTAGCCGGAAATGTGTGTTTGGAATCGGCCTGGTTGTCAACAGGTGCTCCGGCAGAGGAGGAGGAGGAGGAGGATGTTTCCAGTTGTTGCCTTGTTGTGAAAGTTATTGACACGATATCGATGCAGTTGCTCCACTTGACTTTGCAGCGGGTTAGGGTCAGATGTCAGGGTCTCCTCCAACTGGAGGTGAAGGATCAGACAGAGTCTTTATTGCGCTCATGTCCCGACACTCGTCTCCATGACGCAGGTGGTCGGAGTTTGACTCCCACCTGTGAGATCTCGAGGGTTTTTGCTGCAGCCACAATAAGTCGTTTGTATATGAAACGTGTGTCTGTGTGTGTCTGTGTGTGTTTGTGTCTGTGTGTCTGTGTGTGTGTGTGTGTGTGTCTGTGTGTGTTTGTGTCTGTGTGTCTGTGTGTGTGTCTGTGTGTGTGTGTGTGTGTGTGTGTGTGTGTGTGTGTTTGTGTGTGTTTGTCTGTGTGTGTGTGTGTGTGTGTGTCTCTGTGTGTGTGTGTTTGTCTGTGTGTGTCTGTGTTTGTGTGTGTGTGTGTGTGTGTTTGTGTGTGTGTGTGTGTGTGTGTCTCTGTGTGTGTGTGTGTGTGTGTGTCTCTGTGTGTGTGTGTGTGTGTCTGTCTGTCTGTGTGTGTGTGTGTGTGTGTGTGTGTGTCTCTGTGTGTGTGTGTGTCTCTGTGTGTGTGTGTCTCTGTGTGTGTGTCTCTCTCTTTTGGTGCCACCGGACCAGTATTCCTCGGTGAACTATGCCGGGAGAGACTCCACCCAGACCGGTTTCCATCAGCTGTGTTGTCAGTGGCTCGGTGTCAGGACGACGTCACACATGATGCTCTGTGAATGAAGAGAGGGGCGTCACGTTTCACGTCCCCCTCAATCCCTCCATCCCTCCTCCATCCCTCTCTCCATCGCCTCTCCTCACCTCTGCCATCTGGGATGCAAAGTGCAAGCTGATCCCTGGCGGCAGTTAGTCACAGGGATGTTGCTCAGCAGGAGCCGGGGGCTGTGGACTGGTTTTTGTCACCAGTGCAGGTTTCATAATTCACCTGCAGGATCAAGGTGGTTGTGATAAGGCAGAGTTTCCTCTTTAGTGGGTCTTCGAAGGAGCTCAACGTGTCAGACGATGCATCAGTTGTCATCATGAACTCGCAGAAATAAGCCTTTGGACAAGTTTGAAGGAAGAAATGATCATTTCAAAACTAGGTCCAAGGGGATTTGTGTATAAAAAAACAAGAATATGTCCCTGAGTTGTACGTTACATCTAATCTACAATCCGAAATTCTTTTATTCGTCCTCCAGCTATTGACGTTGGCAGATTCGAAGGACAGACAACAGATGACGTGAGCCTGTTGACGTGTACATGTCGACCCGATGACCCAGATGATCCCAGAGTTTTAGTTTTTGCTTCCTACACTTTTCAACGAGGTCAAGTTTGCTTTATCTTTGCCCTCAGAATCTTGAAAAAGACAAAAGACTCGTTGGGGTTAGGCTTGTCAGTTGATCGACGAAGACTTCAGAAGAAGCGGGTAGAGATCTGAGCCGCGTTCCCAGGGAGTCGATGATGAGTCTCGTCGACAGGAGACTGTTGGGCCTGAGCTCTGCTGAGGGACCTTCTAGTGAGTTAGTTGTGGGCCTGAACGTGAATGCAAACTGTATAATGTCTATTAGGACAGAGCGTCCGGAGGAGAAGAAGAAGTGTACATGTTCCGCAGAGAGACCGGCGGTCAGCACTGTCTCTATGGCCGCGTTCCATTTCACTTGAAAGCAGACGGCACCAGGCCTCACTCTCCCAAACTCTCTCTCTCTCACCCCGTTTCTCTGTCTTGTTTGTTTTCCCCTCCAGCGAGACATCTCGGTCCGGAGATGGCGTGCGCAGATTGTTATTTATAGAGGGTGTGACCAGCGAGGAGGAGCCCCCCCCCCCCCCTTTAGTCTGAGGGTGCGTGCGTACAGTACGTGGGAGTGTGTGCTCTCCTGAATGGGAAGTGAACCTCTTGTCGGAGGGACGCAGAGGCCACGAGGCCTCCGTGTGTCCCGGTACGGGGACGTCTCTCCTGGGTGTGAGTGTGGGACCTGAGCCCCTCAGAGCTAAACCCCTGCTCAGCAGATTCATTCATTTCATCGGTTTCAGAAGGAGTGAGGAGAACCCTTGCTCCTTTGAGAAGCGAACCACGTTGTTCACTCCTCCAGAACTTTGTGAGCAAAAAAAATCCCCAAATAGTTTTTTATCCGCAGTGGGTTTGAAAACACTCCCTCCGGTGCCGGAGTTTGTCTGAGTTACTGTGCTCTGCTGTGCAGGGGGATTTCTGTTCTTGTTTTGTGTTTGAATGGCTGCCGGCTCATCAAGAGTCGGACACGGTCGCTCGCTTCTCCCCCTCGGCGTGGCACGAGTCGACTTGAGGTCCAACCGTGTTGTCCTTGTTCCTCCCAGAGCTCGAAATAGCGTCCGGGCCGAGCCGGGTGCCCACAGTCTCCTTGTGCAGAGATGTCTGGCAGGATAAAAGGTTCAAGGCGACATTCCTGCAGGGTCTTGGGAATGTTGCCTGAATCGACCCCCCCCCCCCCCCCCCCGTCCTCAGATAAGACTTTTCATTTCACGGCCGCAGCCCCTGAGTGTTTACGTAGACGAGAGAATCGTTTGCTATGCGATTAAAAATGACTCACGGCAGGAAGATATAATGGCTCACAGACGGGAAGGGAATTGTGGCATCAAAATACATGTTTGTTATTTAAAAAAAACCGTCCTCTGTGAAACCCTCGTTCTATAAATGTATATGTAATTGGTGCCACAAGTCATGCGTGTACTGTACAGCGGAGATCCCCCACGGACGACGGGAAAGAGTTCCATCAGGACGACACTCCTCGACTTTAAACCTGCCAAATCAAAGATAGGAATGAAAGACAGAGAGCCAACGCTAACAGCCTTCTGTGGGTTTATACAGTGCGCGTGTGTGTGCGTGCGTGTGTGTGTGTGTGTGTATGTGTGTGTGCGTGCGTGCGTGCGTGCGTGCGTGCGTGCGTGCGTGCGTGCGTGCGTGCGTGCGTGCGTGCGTGCGTGCGTGCGTGCGTGCGTGCGTGCGTGCGTGCGTGCGTGCGTGCGTGCGTGCGTGCGTGCGTGCGTGCGTGCGTGCGTGCGTGCGTGCGTGCGTGCGTGTGTGTGTGCGCGCGTGTTTGTGTATGTGTATGTGTGCGTGTGTGTGTGCGTGTGTGTGTGTGCGTGTGTGTGTGCGTGTGTGTTTGTGCGCGCGTGTTTGTGTATGTGTGTGTGTGTGTGTGTGTGCGTGTGTGTGTGTGCGCGTGTGTGTGCCAGCCAGGCACAGTTTTACTGCTGCTGCTAAATGTTTTTATGAGGCCGTGTGGTTTTGTCTGTCCTGAGGAATCCAGGGGGAAAAAAAACTAAAAAACATTCATGCAAAACTGCAGCGTGTTTCCCAAATCATTATGGAAGGATTACAGAAAAAAAAGAAAGAAATCTATTTTGGTGCAGGTGAATGAAAATGGGTCAAGAGCAACGCCGCCATCTGTGAGCGTCACGGGATTGGTCCGTTTGTTTTCAATCTCATCGCGGGACCATGTCGGTCCGGGCTCGCGTGTGTCACACGGCGAAAACATAATCAGTTCCCGAATACGTGCGCTATTTTTTTTGAAAGTCTGCTTCGTGCGTAGCTCGAGTCTGTGTTCAAACACAGAGGGGTTGAGAGACGCGTTCGGTCCGGGCCTGTTTCTTTCCTCGTGCTTCCGCCCAGTGGGGCCAGAGAAAACGTGTGTATTCATGCAAACATATGAGGGAAAATTCTGAAATCTCCCGTTTGAACGTCTCCGAGTGATTTGACCTTTGAACCCGGTCGGCGGGGAGTTGAAAGGGACTTTGGACAGGAAGCCTCCAATAACACGAGGCCGGCCCCTCGGAGCAGGGAAGCCGCCACTTCCCCGGCCCCGTCGCCGCTCACGTTTCATTGCCTCCTGCTGCTCCTCTTCCCGAGCCGGGCCGGGGATCTCGTGTGCGGCAGACGGGACGTGAATGTGCAGCTGGATTTGAACGTGAAAAAAAAAAGAAAAAATCACCTGGCACAATTATCTTCATGTGCTATTTAAGGAACAACGGTTCTCCTGTTGCTCCGAATGCGGAGGAGCTGAAGTGCAAAGAAGGAACCACACATTCATCCTTTCGTTCCATTTCTCCTGCAGAATAAACGAAGGGGTCAAAGTTCAAGAGGGAAGTTTGAACACCCCAGGGGTCAAGGGTCACACGTGAGAGTGACATGTGGTCCAGTGAATAAACCCAACTCGGGACAAAACTCCGGAGAATGTCCGGAGTTCATGTCCGAAAGAACATCTTCTCTGTGGTTGAAGGTACATTCACCAGGCGTGGAGACATTTTGTCTTCTCTCCTTATCCGGATCCGTCGTATTTGCTTTTGTTTTTTTTACTATTATTCCTCGGCAATAAAACCAAAGTCCACATGCACAACACACACGCCCAGCCGACGTGTCCGTAAGCCTGCGGCAGAGAAAGAGGCGGATGACAGTTGTGCAGCAGATGCCGCTAAAAATATTAATCCCAACCCGCTCATTAAAGTTATTTTTTTCCCTCTTAGCGGTGGTGGCCGGAGGAGAAACATCTCTGGATGAATGTTCTCCTGTTACCATCCTGCTTGTTTGTCCAGTGGCCGCCGCCCCGCCGCTTTGCAATCGGAGGGTGGAGGAAGAAGAAGAAGAAGATGGGCCCGTTCTTTAAACGTTATATTTGTCAAAACCTCCATGAAAACTCATCACGTAAAAGGATATCTGCCTCAGGCCGACGCTCCCCGGAGAGTTCTCTCACTAATCGTGGAGGAGAAGAAGAAAAACGAGTCTTGGCTCCGGGGGGAGAAATGCCTCGTCGGCCCGCTCCCCTGAAAACCAGCAGCAGCGGCGGCGGCGGCGGAACGGTCCAGTCTCGCCACAAGAATTTCCATACAACCGTCTGTAATCTGAACCACATTACCGTCCTCACACAAACAGTCGGGGCCTGTGCTCTCGCAGCTCGGTTCCCCTCCTCGCTGAAATAAGTTCCCCAGCTCTCGGAGACACGTCTCCTCTGTGGACGGCCGGCGTCGGACGTTTGGTTCTGGTCTTTTACTCCCTCTCTCTTTTGAAAAGTGCCCCCGTGTCAGAGGCCTTTCTCCATTGGTCTCTCATATCGTTATCTCCCCAGACATATGCATGTCTTACATTTTACAGTACAGGAGTAAGGAGGTTTTTGCATATGTGTTGGATATTGTACTGTCCGTTGTACGTACGTATTGTTTTTTGCATTTCTACTTTATTGGTGAAAGTAGATAGAGACGGGAGCGAGGGGATGATAGGTTCATGACCCCGTTCGTCAGTCAGGGAATTTAAGGTTTCACTCTCTCCTCGTGTTCTTTTCAAATTCTGGTTTGTCTCGTACGGTTTTTTGTCGTCTGATATCCAGAGATCCTCCGTCTGCAACATTACACTCCAGACACGACTTCCCAGAAGCCACACACACACACACACACACACACACACACACACACGCACACACACACACACGAGACGCGGTGCGTTCATGCGTCTCTCTCTTATCTCGTATGTGAAGCTCGTTCACTGAAGTAATGAGAGTTGCATGGCGGCGGCGGCGTGTGTTTGGGAATCCCTAATGATGTGTGGGACTCAAATGGCTACTGTTGCTCCTGTGTGTGTGTGTGTGTGTGTGTGTGTGTGTGCGCGCGCGCGGTTGTGGCGACCATATGGGCGACCATATGGGCGTTATTGTTTGTCCTCCTTTGTGTGTGTGTGTGTGTGTGTGTGTGTGTGTGTGTGTGTGTTCGCGGAAGCTGTGATGTCATCCCCAGCTTCCTTCAGCGTGGTATTGTTCTCTCGTCCACCTGTTGGAGCTGAGCCCGGAGCCGCGGTGGTGGAGCAGCTCACTCACTTTCACAGCCAGCAAACAGTGTGACACACACACACACACACACACACACACACACACACTGGATCATTTACTGCCGCTGGTCAATCTTTAACAATCAGTTTTTAAGTATTTGTACTTGAGTATTTCCCTTTTATGCTTTATCAAATTTCTACATTACTACATATCGGAGGAAGACTCACCTTTCATAGCACTCTATTCTTCTGACAGCTGCAGTTACATAAAAATACCTATGATAAACATAGAAGATATAATACGAGACCATATATCAGGGGTTCTTCACAGCTTCAACAAATTGTAATTTTTAGCTCTAAACATTAAATGGTTTGATGACTTGTCATTCTAAGAACATCCACGTGCTTTTAACTGTATTTATTCTTGTATTTGAAGTAAATCTAGCTTATAATACTTTATCAGGTACTATAGTTCCACTTTTGAACACAGGTCTTTAACTTTTACTTTGTATTTTTACATCATCAGTAGATGAACATCATGTCTCAGATCCTTAATAATCCATCTTTATGATCAATCTTTCTCCGTCCAGCCGTCTGTGTCCGTGCTCCCGCCTGTCCTCCTCGCAGCCCCCGCAGAAATCATAGTACTTTCCTGAAATAGCACGTTGAGTAATGTCTGGTTCTTTTGGATCGGTTCCTTTCTCTCTCCTTTTTTTTTTTCTTCTTTTCTTTTCTCTCCAGTCATCCCTTTTTTCCCAGTCCACTGTAATTCTGACATCAGACGCTGCTGGCCAGTGTGTCAAAGTGTTAACAGGTTCTGCTTCGGTGTGTGTGTGTGTGTGTGTGTGTGTGTGTGTGTGTGTGTGTGTGTGTGTGTGTGTGTGTGTGTGTGTGTGTGTGTGTGTGTGTGTGTGTGTGTGTGTGTGTGTGTGTGTGTGTGTGTGTGTGTGTGTGTGTGTGTGTGTGTGTGTGTGTGTGTGTGTGTGTGTGTGTGTGTGTGTGTTGACACATGGCTCCCATTTCCCGGGAGGATCCAGAGCTGCCGGGCCTCACGACAAACATCCTGCAGTGTGAATGGGAGGAACACGCCTGCCGAGCACCGCGGCCTCGCGGCTCCGTCTGGTGTTCACCAGAGCAACACGCAGGATCCATGTAACAGCCAGTAACGCCCGCGAAGAGTCAAAATCCTCTGAAACTAAACTTTACCATCTATAGTGGAAGCAGCTGACTTCTGGAGGAAGTGAAGCTTGGAAAATGCTGCGGTGACCATGGTAACCATTAACACAAAGTGGTTGGCAACTACATTGCTCATTTGACCAGAAGCAATGTGAAACCGGAGCTCGCTGTGTAGCATGTTTTGTGATTTCCACTTTCAGGGCCACCGTAGTTGTCAAACCTGGCGTCCGCGCGGCGCCGGAGTTTTTCCAACTTTTGGAAAAAAAAGGCGTTTTCAGTGGGGACGTGCAGAAACGGAGACGCTTGGGAACGCCGCCGCAGTCGACCTCGTCCTCAGTCGGTCGGGGGAAAGACATTCCTTCGTCTTGCCTTTTCAACGTGGCTGTTTCTCGTTCGTGGCCGAGCAACCGACTGCCGAGGAGGCCATCTGCTCCCTGTGTCAGGTGTGATGGACGGAGGCCTCTCGTGGTTCAGAGAGCAGACCGTCTTCATCCGTATCCAGTCGTACACCTAGGACGTACGGATGCAGCCCGAACTCTGTGCTAGAAAGACTCAGCAGTTGTCTTTCCAACTCTCGAGTGGGAAGATCATAAAAGGATCTTGCCCGAAGGCCTGCTTCAGTATATAATCCGTGTCCCTGCCGTGCCCGGTAGCGGGGAGACTTCCTCTGGTGGTGATCAGAGGAAGATAAATGAGGGCCGCAGGGAGGCTGGACGTGTTACGTGCTGAGGAGCTGCTGTTTTGGCGACTGAGGAGGCGTCGAGGAGCAGCGGAAAAAAATCCCCTAACGCAGAAGCCAGATGCCCGGCGGCCGCGAATCACGCGACACTGTGCATGGAGGGAGGGCGGCGGAGGCAGACTCGCTTCTGGAGGATCCCCAACGTGAAAACAAGAGTGGATTTGTCCGGGACAAAGGAGCAGAATGAAACTCGAGCCGCTTCTGTTGGACGAGTTGAGAGAAAAGAGCAACCTCGTCCTTCAGCGCCGCAGTTGGTTATGGGCCTCTCAGGAGCAATAGTTCTCACAGAGAGTTGATGAATAGACGCTTCTATTACATACTTCGCATGTATTAACATAAACCTGCACTTCATCCATCTCTAATATGTGTTTTCCTATGTGCGTCACCTTGGCGAGCAGGAAGCAGGAAGTATATTGTTGCCGTGGATTCATTGTGTTGTGGGCCGGAACCTCGACGCTCTTTCTTGGTTTTTCACATTTTGTGATCTGCCGAATTAGTTATTTCCTTTTTTGCATTGCCCCCATGCATGTTCAGACAACTGTCGCTGGCTCTATTTGATACGGAGGAGGAAGCACTTTTCTCTTTGTCGATTGATTTGAAGTCGATTTATGGAAGTGTAGATGATGAGACGATGACATATTCGCAAAACGCTGCGTCGCAGCCACGTCGACTGGACAACGCTTTTCACACCGCTGGCGTTTATCTGTCCCCGTCTCCTCGTGTGTAATAGTCGAGGTCAAACTGATCTTTTCAACAACAGTTTGCCTCCGACGTTGTTTTGCGTTTGTGCCATTTCCTGTTCCTGTTCCCGTGGATCTCTGTAAGCTGCTTTGCCCCCAATTCAGACGGACCCGCGCTGAGCTTTGACCTCAAGCCGCGTCCAGCGCTTCTGGCGAGAATCTATAAAATAAAAAATCATATCGTGCAAATACTTTTTGCGGTGAGCAGCGGCAGGAGGAGGGCTTCGACGAATCACATCCAGGTTGGAAAGTTCTTTTGTCCGGTGACGTCGCGGTGCAAAGCTCGGCGGCCGTTAACTCTGAGATATTATTGAACTCGCTCATAATTATTAACCCAGTGGTTACTGACTCTTTGCTTTTGCCTCCGTTCATACAAGCGTCTGACTGCAGCCGCCGGGGGGATTTAGACTTGAAGCTTCCTGCTGTGACTCTAAACAAGAGCAGCGGCGGTGATGAAAGTCGGAGATAGAAGAAGAAGAAGTGGAACAGCCACAGATTATCTCCCTGCCCTTTCGTCGCTCAAGGCTCAGACGCATAATGACGCAACACGATGGGAGGGGGCGTCGGTGAGAACAGGTCATAAATCACTCGCGCTCCTCCCCGAGCCAACCAGTGAGAAAGACCCACTGGGCTCTGTAATCCACATGTGAAGGGGGCGTGTCCGATGTGTGTGTGTGTGTGTGTGTGTGTGTGTGTGTGTGTGTGTGTGTGTGTGTGTGTGTGTGTGTGTGTGTGTGTGTGTGTGTGTGTGTGTGTGTGTGTGTGTGTGTGTGTGTGTGTGTGTGTGTGTGTGTGTGTGTGTGTGTGTGTGTGTGCGCGCGCCAGTTTTACTAAATGCCATAGTGAAACATTCTGATGTTAAAAATGCTGCCAACAAAAACTGTCACTTCTGTGACCATCGTTTTTCCCAGCGCGGCCCCGGAGTTCATTATCAGCTGTAGTATTCTGATCCGCGTCATGCGAGTGACCCTTCACCTCGCTGTCGTCCCGACTCCGCCTCCTCCCTCCCTCCCTCTCGCTTCCTGGCAGCTCCGGGCGGCGTCCTCGTTGGACAGCGATCACACGGCGGCAGGTCAGAGCGGCGGGGACACACTTCCCCTCACAGCCGGACGGACGGAGAGATGAAAGGGGGGGGAAATAGAAGATGATGAAGAATTGATGTATTTAACGCAGCCCCCCGGCCTCTTATCAAACGTGAACTCAACCTTCAGCCGTCCCGCACCTTCACATTGTTCACTGTCTCAAGATACAGAGGCCGACAGATGTGCGTGTTTCATAATTCAAATCTGATTCAGTTTCCATGCTCCGACAAATATCTTTTCTGTGAGACTATTATGACCCATAAGGTTCTTTAATCTCCGTCCCGTGTGTCATTTAAATCCTCCTGAATGAGAGTGGAACAGATGGATGAGCCAGTATCACACGCTCCAACTCATTCTCTTCTCTTCTTTTCTCCTTCTCTTCTCCTCTTTCTCCTTCTCTTCTCTTGTCTTCTCTTGTCTTCTCTTCTCCTCTTTCTCCTTCTCTTCTCTTGTCTTCTCCTCTTTCTCCTTCTCTTCTCCTCTTTCTCCTTCTCTTCTCTTGTCTTCTCTTGTCTTCTCTTCTCCTCTTTCACCTTCTCTTCTCTTGTCTTCTCTTGTCTTCTCTTCTCCTCTTTCTCCTTCTCTTTTTTTCTCCTTCTCTTCTCTTCTCTTCTCCTCTTTCTCCTTCTCTTCTCTTCTCCTCTTTCTCCTTCTCTTCTCTTGTCTTCTCTTCTCCTCTTTCTCCTTCTCTTCTCTTCTCTTGTCTTCTCCTCTTTCTCCTTCTCTTCTCTTCTCTTCTCTTCTCTTCTCTTCTTTCTCCTACTCTTCTCTTATGATATGTTAGAAAGAGTCAAACTCATCCTCACAGAGACAGAAGTCTCCACCTGTCGTCGACTCTTCAACCCCACAAATGTCGACTTTAGTCTTTTGGAAGCCATTTGATTTTTTTGTTGGTTGAACATCAGCTTCGTTGGATATCTATGAAGCCTTTCAAAATCTTCTTTGATCAAGTGGCATGTGGAAGATGCATATAAAAAGTTTTGCATACAATATGTGATGACAATCGACATCGGATTAAGTGTCGTCGTCCGATTTTCCGGAGACTTTACTGGGGGCAGGCGGGAAAAGTTCAGGAAAGTGTCCAGACCTCTGTCCCGTGTCTGACAGCAGCTCATGTCTCCTCATGTCAGAGTGATCCTATGTTTCCTATAACATCCTACCAACCTGTACCTGCACCTGTACTTCCTCCTTGTACCTCCTTGTCACCTTCCTCTCGTACCCATCTGGGATCCCAGACACTCCCCGTCCCATCGTGTAAACCATTGTTGACCCCCCCCCCCCCCCATTGTGCATGTGCGATACGTGGGCATCTCGCTGTGTCGGCCCGAGCACGTCTCAGACAAAGGCCTGCGATTGACGTGCAAACAATGGAGCGGGCACACGGCAGCGTCCCGACCGAGGAGCGGGGAGGGAGGAGGGAGGAGGGAGGAGGGGCACAATGAGGCCTATTCTGTGGCACCAATGCAGGAAGAGCTAGCAGGTTAGCATCGCTAGTCAACCTGCTTATTCATTGCGTTTTGCCTTAAGTATGTGGAGCACGTGCAGTGGGACTGAGGCGTGGATGTTTTCATTTTCTGAATCAGTGGTAAAATTGTGCAAAATCCTCGTTTCGATCGCCGGCGTTATTCCGTCACGTGGTCCGCTCGACTCGTCACCGCTTAGTGCCCGTTTGTGGCCGGCCTGACATGCAATGTCATGCACATGGTGAACACACACACACACGCACGCACACGCACGCACGCATGAGCTAATCCCTGTGTGCGCCTGTCACACACTGCTACAATCTGTCTTTCTTGTTTGTTTTCCCGTGTATCAGTGTCCGTGGAACGTTGCGTGTGACCTTCTGTCCCCTGGAACGTTGATCTCATCTAATGGAAACTTCTACCCAGCTCCTCATTTACACACTGTCGTCTGTACTGTAAACATCTTCATTTTTGTCGTCGGTGTGCGAATGTTTGACCAGCGCCAGGTCAAAGTTTGGAGAAGATGAAGTGGATTCAAAAGGCCAAGGCTCATTCGGATAAATACTCATTAAATGAGAGAGGGGGGGGGGGGGGGGGGGCACGGGCGCCGCCGGTCGATGCTCAAGGACTCTTTACAAAAAAATGATGAACCTCAGTTTCTTGGTTTCTCGATTGAGGTTTTCTGCCAATGGCTACAAAGCCGCACTGACAAACACTGTACATGGACGCATGGAGGAATGTTTTTGCAATAACATGCTCCCGGGCCTTGTCGGCGAGGCAGCCGCGGAAGAAAGGCGTCATTCTTCTGCGGGGAGAAACTGGGACCGGAGTCGTCTTTGGAGAGGAAGGAAGTCGGTCGGGCGGAGAGACGGAGGGATTGTGTGAGAGAGGGAGAGGGAGAGAGAGAGAAAAGTGTGTGGCCACCTGGACGTTACAACCCACACGCCAGCCTCCGCTCCCCCGGCGTCTGCCTCTCGGAACCAGGCGGCGGACATCGCTCTCACGCTCGGCCCGAAGAGGAGCACGAGCGATGAGCATGAGTCTGTGGTTCACGTTACAGTTCATCCGGAGAGTCCCTGGACGCAATCGACGTCCGGGGCCTTCTGTACTCTGACCCGAGCCGACCCCGAGGCTAGCTCACCTTCTAGACTTCTAACAAAACATGGTTCGATGAAGAAAGTTGTCACAACCGAGGCTGGAGACAGACACGTTTACCTTCCAGTGACCTCGAGACTCTGCTGTTATTCAACCTGGTGTTACATTCAGTACAGTCGCTTTCATCCATAATGTCTCTTTGGAGACATTGTCGGCCCACTTGTTTTCCAGAATGATACTTGAGATGTTTAAAGGAATATATCACCTTTTTAATCGGGCAGTGATTGGATATTTTAGGTTTCATGAGAAAAACTGTGATCACCACATCTCAGTCGCACACTTTAAAAAAAAGAAAAAAAGAGAGAGAGTCGTATGTTGGAGGAATTATTTCTTCCATATCTCATATTGAATCATGTTTCTTGTACACGTCCTCAGGTTTGAGAAGGGTAGGATCTACTCCTACATCGGCGAGGTGGTCGTGTCGGTCAACCCCTACCGCGCCATGAACATCTACGGCCGCGACACCGTGGAGCAGTACAAGGGCCGCGAGCTGTACGAGAGGCCGCCGCACCTCTTCGCCATCGCCGACGCCGCCTACAAAGCCATGAAGAGGAGGAACAAGGACACGTGCATCGTCATCTCAGGTGACGCGGGGGGAAAAGACAAAGAGACGGGGGAGGTCTTTTACTTTGTTGTACCAATTCCACCCGAGCTTCTGAGCAGTTTTCTGTTCCTCCTTTGTCTTTTTATGTAAAGTCCTTCTCTGCTTGTCGTCAGAGGGAAGTTGTGAAGGAGAAAAGTAACTTGAAAATAATACAAGTAATTTATTTTCGCTGTTTCTGAAAGAAATACAGTATTTCATGTGGCAGCATGGAGAAACCATGCAGAGCTGGGGGCGCCACCCGGTGGTCAGCGGGGGAACTGAGCCCCACTACACACGGATACTGAAGCAGAAGTTTGGTCTAATTAGTGTCACTTAAAGACAGAAAATGTGAAGCTGCAACTATGAATCAAAGTCAATGCTGTGTGTACTTATACACAGCATAGATTTCAGAAATAAAAATGGATATGAAAGTTATGGCTCGTAGCCAACAATACCTTCACAACATCTTTAAAATGACAAGAATACAAACAAAGGTGTTTGATGCCTTTTTGAAATGTTCTTTTATTTTCTTGTGTTTCGTGCACACGGGGTCTGTCGGTTTCATTTGCCGACTGCCCCATAATTATAGACGGCAATGTTCCTTTTATGACTCTTTTAACAATCTGCTCTCTTTTTTTATCGCAGGGGAAAGTGGGGCAGGGAAGACGGAAGCGAGCAAGTACATCATGCAGTACATTGCTGCTATCACCAATCCTAATCAGAGGGCTGAAGTCGAGAGGTGAGCTGCTCAACCTAAACACACACACACACACGCACACAGACACACACACACACGCACACGCACACACACACACACACACACACACACACACACACACACACACACAGCAGCAGCAGAATCTGTGCACAGGTGGAGTTTGTGTATATAATGCAGCAAATATTATCAGATATGTTTTGTTTTGTTTTTTCTGTGGGTTTCCTGGATTGCAATTGTTGTGGTTGCATACAATTTTTTTTAAGCACAAAAACACAGTTATACCTTGCTCATAGCTGTGTATTGCATAATCAAAAATGAGACATAAGTCATTTCAGTATCTGACTCGGCCTCAACGTGTTGATAGATCATTTATTGGGTGTTAACTTTTCCATCAGACGATGCGGTGACATCACCTTCATTATCTTATCAGAGCTTTTTCCCCTGTATGAAGTGATTTATTGTCTTATTCCACGAGTCAACGCGGCTCTCCGATCAAACTGAGATACGTGGTTACACCTCAGACTTTAGTCACTGATAAGTGAGAGCGCGTGGGCGCGGCTCCTGTAGATAGAGCAGATATTGCACAATATTACAGGACGGTTGTGGTTAGAAATTCATGATGTCGAAATTGCACCAGGTAAATATTAAAGAGGGAAACAAGAGATCGGCTGTGAATGTTGAATAAACCAAATGTAGGTCAGAGATAAAAGATAAGATTGGTCGACTTTACCTTTTAAGGGGTTGAATACAAACTGCAGATGATACATATGAATGTGTATATGTATATATATATATATATATATATATATATATGTATATATATATACATATAAAAATAATATTTATACAAATCTCTTTTGCTGCCAACAGCTTCTTTTTTTGCAATGCACTGCCCCCGTCTGCAAATAAACAATTAGCAGAGAACATAACGGTGTAAAATAATGAATAATGAATAATTTCTCTATAGGTCATTGTGAACAAATTTGAGCAACAGGCCAATATTAATTGTAACGAATTAAAACGAACACAAGAGATGGACACACTTTTATGTTTCTTGTACATCAGAGTCTCCAGCCTGCGATCGTTTATCACACACACACACACACACACACACACACACACACACACACACACACACACACACACTTCACAGGACCTGGATGCACTTAGTCGACCGCTCTGCCCTTTAATCATCATCCTGCCTCCTCACAGGGTGAAAAACATGCTGCTCAAATCCAACTGCGTCTTGGAGGCCTTCGGGAACGCCAAGACCAACCGCAACGACAACTCCAGCCGCTTCGGGAAGTACATGGACATCAACTTTGACTTTAAAGGAGATCCCATCGGAGGCCACATCAACAACTACCTGCTGGAAAAGGTAAAACTGGCCTCAGGGATGGGATGAGGAAGCCGTCGATGTCTGCAGCCTTAGAACTGTCGAAACTCTCCAGCTGTTTACGTTTCAAGTACATGTGTGTGTATTGAACCTGCTATAGAAGGCGGTTTGTTTAAATTGTACATGTCGTGTTTCATTTTTATATGTCAATGGAGGGAAGGGGTTTAATATGTTGTCTTTTCTCAGCCAAGCATCTGCTCAAAATGTGTCCCACATGGCCGCCATCTTCCTCCCAGTCCCGCCACCGCAGGGTGATGATGGAAATCTCAAATAGAAGAAATTAACAATGAAGTTCGGGAGAAACTGACTTGTAACAAGTGAAACCATCTGTCCACGCAGCAAATCTTAAACATGACATATACACGAGACACATTCATGTCTTGTTCAGGAATATGCCACGAATTCAAAGATGGAAACAAGTTAGCAACTTTAAAATCCAGATCATTTATCTCTTATTTCCGAAGTCTTAAGATTTTAAATCTTGACAAGGCAAAGAACAATTGGCTTTGTAGCCAAGTGAAGAAGAGAAGAAGAAAGAAATATATTCACATTAAGTAAAAAGGAAACTGCCGGAAACTGCTGGCTCAGATTAAAATGCAACTTTCATCTTCAATACTTCAGTGACAAACTGAAAACCCCCTCTCTCTCTCTCTCTCTCTCTCTCTCTCTCTCTCTCTCTCTCTCTCTCTCTCTCTCTCTCTCTCTCTCTCTCTCTCTCTCTCTCTCTCTCTCTCTCTCTCTCTCTCTCTCTCTCTCTCTCTCTCTCTCTCTTTTGTTGCTCAGA